>NC_087159.1:30945000-30957417 GCF_035594125.1 Scylla paramamosain | reverse complement strand
ACTAACTGACCGACTGACTGACTGACTGACTGACTGACTGACTGACTGACTGACTGACTGACTGACTAGCTGAGTGACTGATTGATTGGCTGGTTTGTCGAATGGCTAGCTGGCTGGTTGAATGGCTAACTGACTGACTGACTGACTGACTGACTGACTGACTGACTGACTGACTGACTGACTAACTGAGTGACTGATTGATTGGCTGGTTGGTTGAATGGCTAGCTGGCTGGTTGAATGGCTGACTGACTGACTGACTGACTGACTTACTGACTGACTGACTGACTAACTGACTAGCTGAGTGACTGATTGATTGGCTGGTTGGTTGAATGGCTGACTGACTGACTGACTGACTGACTGACTGACTGACTGACTGACTGACTGACTAGCTGAGTGACTGATTGATTGGCTAGTTGGTTGAATGGCTAGCTGGCTGGTTGAATGGCTGACTGACTGGCTGACTGACTGACTAACTGACTGACTGACTGACTGACTGACTGACTGACTGACTGACTAGCTGAGTGACTGATTGATTGGCTGGTTGGTTGAATGCCTAGCTGGCTGGTTGAATGGCTGACTGACTGACTGACTGACTGACTGACTGACTGACTGACTGACTGACTGACTGACTGACTGACTGACTGACTAGCTGAGTGACTGATTGATTGGCTGGTTGGTTGAATGGCTAGCTGGCTGGTTGAATGGCTAACTGACTGACTGACTGACTGACTGACTGACTGACTGACTGACTGACTGACTGACTAACTGAGTGACTGATTGATTGGCTGGTTGGTTGAATGGCTAGCTGGCTGGTTGAATGGCTGACTGACTGACTGACTGACTGACTGACTGACTGACTGACTGACTGACTGACTAACTGACTAGCTGAGTGACTGATTGATTGGCTGGTTGGTTGAATGGCTTGCTGGCTGGTTGAATGGCTGACTGACTGACTGACTGACTGACTGACTGACTGACTGACTGACTGACTGAGTGACTGATTGATTGGCTAGTTGGTTGAATGGCTAGCTGGCTGGTTGAATGGCTGACTGACTGGCTGACTGACTGACTGACTGACTGACTGACTGACTGACTGACTGACTGACTAGCTGAGTGACTGATTGATTGGCTGGTTGGTTGAATGCCTAGCTGGCTGGTTGAATGGCTGACTGACTGACTGACTGACTGACTGACTGACTGACTGACTGACTGACTAGCTGAGTGACTGATTTATTGGCTGGTTGGTTGAATGGCTAGCTGGCTGGTTGAATGGCTAACTGACTGACTGACTGACTGACTGACTGACTGACTGACTGACTGACTGACTGACTGACTGACTGACTGACTAACTGAGTGACTGATTGATTGGCTGGTTGGTTGAATGGCTAGCTGGCTGGTTGAATGGCTGACTGACTGACTGACTGACTGACTGACTGACTGACTGACTGACTGACTGACTGACTGACTAACTGACTAGCTGAGTGACTGATTGATTGGCTGGTTGGTTGAATGGCTAGCTGGCTGGTTGAATGGCTGACTGACTGACTGACTGACTGACTGACTGACTGACTGACTGACTGACTAGCTGAGTGACTGATTGATTGGCTAGTTGGTTGAATGGCTAGCTGGCTGGTTGAATGGCTGACTGACTGGCTGACTGACTGACTGACTGACTGACTGACTGACTGACTGACTGACTGACTAGCTGAGTGACTGATTGATTGGCTGGTTGGTTGAATGGCTAGCTGGCTGGTTGAATGGCTGACTGACTGACTGACTGACTGACTGACTGACTGACTGACTGACTGAGGCAGAGAGACAGGTAGGTGTTGGCAGGGTTGGTTTGGTTTGGAGTGTTGAGGTTTTATGATATTGTAGAGACAGAGAGGTTCAAAGCTTAATTAGACTTGTATCTTTGAGCCATGAGTCAGTAGAGAGGGAGAAAGAGGCAGACAGGCAGAGAGACAGGAAAAACAGGGAGGAAGAAAAGCTATTTGCACTGTACCTATAGGTCAGTATGGTGTAGAGTTGTATACTTGAATCAAGAGTAAATATAGACGCAGATACGAAGGCGGGCAAGCTGAGAGAGAGGGAAAGAAAGGGTCTGAATGAAAGGGAGGAGTCAGGCCTGCAGAAGGGGAGCTTTTGGTATTGTTTACTGATTAGTGTGATAAAGTGTTGTGTTGTGTTGTGAGGTGCAGAGAAAGAGAGAGAGGCTTGTGTGGTGATATTTCATGTTGATGTACAGCAATATGAAATAGTTCTCAGGAGAGAGAGAAAGAGATAGAAATTAGTGACACACACACACACACACACACACACACACACAGTAATACTCTATAGAAACCTATTTCTTTCCTAATTTGTCTATCTCCATCTTGTTTTTCATTGTAAGTCATTAATGTTTATCTTGTATTGTCTTGGCATTATTAAAACATGAGGTATATTATTATTAGTGGTTGTAGTTTTGTATCACAACATTAACTTATATTAGTTTTGCCTGAAAATCTCTCGTTTTCTAACATTCTCCCATCCTGCAGGCCTGAGTCCAGACCGAGACCCAGAGAAATGTAAACAAACGCACCAGTCAGACTTGATATAGGAGTGAATTTGTTGCTTTTTAAAGCGGCAGTCGGTCTCTACATGTGTGAGGTGGCGAGGGGTGTCGCCAGGGGGCGGCTAGTAGCGTCTGCCACCAGGGAAATATGTAAAAACATAAAAAAGACGCTTCTCAAGAAAGGTAAGGCCGGTTGCAGCTTTTATTTTTTCTTTATTTCTTTCCATCAGGTTAGGTTTATATTAATTCAGTTAGTTAGGTTTGGTTAAGTCTCTCTCTCTCTCTCTCTCTCTCTCTCTCTCTCTCTCTCTCTCTCTCTCTCTCTCTCTCTCTCTCTCTCTCTCTCTCTCTGTGGTGCTAATGGTGCAGGAAGGCCTTGTCTACCTGCACCATAAGCCACTATACCATGCGTCACTGTACATTTAAACTGTACCCCAAAAACTTAACCTAACTGGCCCTCACTTAAAAAAAAATATATCGTTTTTTTTTCGTGTTCTTAATATTTCAGTGCTACAATACCACATCACTGTACCCTATGATGCTAATGGTGCAGGAAGGCCTTGTCTACCTTCACCATAAGCGACTGTACCATGCGTCACTGTACCTTAAAACTGTACCACAAAAACAACCTAACTGGCCCTCACCTGAAAAAAAATATCTTTTTTTTTTTGTGTTTGCTTAATATTTCAGTGCTACAGTACCACAGCACTGTACTCTATGGTGCTAATGGTGCAGGAAGGCCTTGTCTACCTTCACCATAAGCCACTGTACCATGTGTCACTGTACCTTAAATCTGTACCACAAAAACAACCTAACTGGCCCTCACCTGAAAAAAAATCTCTTTTTTTTTAACCTAACCTAACCTAAACCTAACCTTACCTAACCTAACCTAACCTAACCTAACCTGACCTGACCTGACCTAACCTAACCTAACCTAACCTAACCTAACCTAACCTAACCGAGACATTAAAAATTAGTCTCAAGGCAAAAAGACGATTCAAAGTGACTGACATACCAAGCAATTAATTAGTGAAATCAGTCTTTGTTGACTACTCCAAAGCCTTTCAGTTTGTCGACCTCAGTATACTGTTAGGAAAAAGTGCATTATTAAGACATTATTAGTGGTTGTATCACGGTATTTTATAATAGACTTATAACTAGTTTCCCCTGAAAATCTTTCGTTTTCTATCATTCTTTCATTCTACACGCCTGAGCCCTGACAGAGACCCAGAGAAATGTAAACAGGCACGAGTCAGACTTGATATAGGGCTGAATTTGTTGCTTTTCAGAGAGGGGCAGTCGGTCTGTACATGCGTGAGGTGGCGAGAGGCGTGTCCAGGGGGCGGCTAGTAGCGTGTGCCACCGTGGAAATATGTACAGACATAAAGAAGACGCCCTCAAGAAAGGTAAGGCCGGTTCCAGCTTTTATTTTTATTTATTTATTTCCATCCCGGCCTGGGACCCCCCCTTTCCCGAGTCCTGAGGTGTTGGGGGACGGCCCGGGGGTGCTGTGTGCCCGTGAGTGTACCAGGTGCTCAAGCTTATACAAAACAAGGAAAGTTTGAAGCATTTTTAGAGGGGCAGTCGGTCTGTACATGCGTGTACATTAATTTTGAGGTGTTCCTTGTCATCCCCTGTCACTCCTGCCTGCCTCTGTCACCTCTACCAATCCCTGTCAAGCTCTGCCAAGCCCTTTGTCACCTCTCAAGTAATGAGGTGGCTTGAGATGTGAGATTTTAAACAGAAGCCTTTGCTGTCACCCCTGCCAAGCCCTACCAAACCCTGTCAGCCCCCACCAAGGCCCTCTCAAGCCTCACCAAGGCCTGTCAACCCCCTACCGAGACCTATCAGCTCTATAATCTGAAAAAAGTGCAGTGTCTTAGGAGGGATTGATTAAGTAAACAGTGACTTATGGCCAAAATGGAACTATATGGAGATTAAGTAGAGATTAGAATAGAAGCTGAAATTGAGCAGGATAGTTACAATCACAGACTTCCAACTTGCTACTCCTTGGTGTGAAAGAATCTGCAGGAAATTAAGTACATGGCAACTCCTGTTAGTCCCTCATGTGTTCTTGAAAGCAGACTGACAGATTCAGTGTGTGACATGCTGACGTGGGGGGAAGGCTGTCTGGTGGCTGCTCTATGCTGTAGCTAACAAAATGGTTGTGTTTCAAGTGTTGTCATGCCTGGAAAGTCTACAGGTCATCATTACTAGTATAAATGTGTACTACAATGGTGAAATTTAGTGAAAAAATGTGCTGTTTATGTATTGGCAGGGAAAGATTTGTGCTCATCAAGACAATGATAAAAAAATTTTTATATTATTATTATTATTACTATTTTTTTTTCTTTTACTTGTTTTGCTGTAAGATGAGACTACAATAACTGCCCCTTGATGCCCTATAAGGTACCGCCAAGCACCAAGGGGCGGCCACCACGGTGCACAGTGAAGCACGTCCCAGCATCCCTGTCACCATCTTTTCCCTGCCAATAATTATGCATTACATTTCCCAACTAATTTCATTCTAGTGCAACATTTCTACTACTAATGGTGACCTGTACACTTCCCAGCATGACCAGTACAGCACTTCAAACAAACACAGCCTTTTCTTAGCCACAGCAAGGTGCAGCCACGACAGACAGCCTTCCCTAAGTCAGCATGTCACACTGCATCCATAACACTGAGCTTCCAGGAACACATCTGGGGGACTGATACAAGTTGCTGTGTAGGTCATTTGTCCCAGCAGACTCTTTCACACCAAGCAGGCATGAGGTGGTAGTCTGTGCAGTGCGTCAGTGCTTGGAATTTTGAACCGGTCTTGCTGCATCTATGGCCCAGAGACCAAACACAGACCAAACAGAGGGCTAGCTGAACCTAACACAAACCAAACAGACGCCCACCAGAACCATACACAGGCCCACAGAACTAACTGACTGGCTGGCCGGCTGACTCGCTGGCTGAGTGACTGACTGACTGACTGACTGACTGGCTGGCTGGCTGGCTTGCTGGCTGGCTTACTAACTGACTGACTGACTGACTGGCTGGCTGAGTGACTGATTGACTGGCTGGTTAGCTAGTTGGGTGGCTAGCTGGTTGGTTGAATGGCTGACTGACTGACTGACTGACTGACTGACTGACTGACTAGCTGAGTGACTGATTGATTGGCTGGTTGGTTGAATGCCTAGCTGGCTGGTTGAATGGCTGACTGACTGACTGACTGACTGACTGACTGACTGACTGACTGACTGACTGACTGACTGACTGACTGACTAGCTGAGTGACTGATTGATTGACTGGTTTGTCGAATGGCTAGCTGGCTGGTTGAATGGCTAACTGACTGACTGACTGACTGACTGACTGACTGACTGACTGACTGACTGACTGACTAACTGAGTGACTGATTGATTGGCTGGTTGGTTGAATGGCTAGCTGGCTGGTTGAATGGCTGACTGACTGACTGACTGACTGACTTACTGACTGACTGACTGACTAACTGACTAGCTGAGTGAAAGATTGATTGGCTGGTTGGTTGAATGGCTGACTGACTGACTGACTGACTGACTGACTGACTGACTGACTGACTGACTGACTGACTGACTGACTGACTAGCTGAGTGACTGATTGATTGGCTAGTTGGTTGAATGGCTAGCTGGCTGGTTGAATGGCTGACTGACTGGCTGACTGACTGACTAACTGACTGACTGACTGACTGACTGACTGACTGACTGACTGACTAGCTGAGTGACTGATTGATTGGCTGGTTGGTTGAATGCCTAGCTGGCTGGTTGAATGGCTGACTGACTGACTGACTGACTGAATGACTGACTGACTGACTGACTGACTGACTGACTGACTGACTGACTGACTGACTAGCTGAGTGACTGATTGATTGGCTGGTTGGTTGAATGGCTAGCTGGCTGGTTGAATGGCTAACTGACTGACTGACTGACTGACTGACTGACTGACTGACTGACTGACTGACTGACTAACTGAGTGACTGATTGATTGGCTGGTTGGTTGAATGGCTAGCTGGCTGGTTGAATGGCTGACTGACTGACTGACTGACTGACTGACTGACTGACTGACTGACTGACTGACTAACTGACTAGCTGAGTGACTGATTGATTGGCTGGTTGGTTGAATGGCTAGCTGGCTGGTTGAATGGCTGACTGACTGACTGACTGACTGACTGACTGACTGACTGACTGACTGACTGAGTGACTGATTGATTGGCTAGTTGGTTGAATGGCTAGCTGGCTGGTTGAATGGCTTACTGACTGGCTGACTGACTGACTGACTGACTGACTGACTGACTGACTGACTGACTGACTAGCTGAGTGACTGATTGATTGGCTGGTTGGTTGAATGCCTAGCTGGCTGGTTGAATGGCTGACTGACTGACTGACTGACTGACTGACTGACTGACTGACTGACTGACTAGCTGAGTGACTGATTTATTGGCTGGTTGGTTGAATGGCTAGCTGGCTGGTTGAATGGCTAACTGACTGACTGACTGACTGACTGACTGACTGACTGACTGACTGACTGACTGACTGACTGACTGACTGACTAACTGAGTGACTGATTGATTGGCTGGTTGGTTGAATGGCTAGCTGGCTGGTTGAATGGCTGACTGACTGACTGACTGACTGACTGACTGACTGACTGACTGACTGACTGACTGACTGACTAACTGACTAGCTGAGTGACTGATTGATTGGCTGGTTGGTTGAATGGCTAGCTGGCTGGTTGAATGGCTGACTGACTGACTGACTGACTGACTGACTGACTGACTGACTGACTGACTAGCTGAGTGACTGATTGATTGGCTAGTTGGTTGAATGGCTAGCTGGCTGGTTGAATGGCTGACTGACTGGCTGACTGACTGACTGACTGACTGACTGACTGACTGACTGACTAGCTGAGTGACTGATTGATTGGCTGGTTGGTTGAATGCCTAGCTGGCTGGTTGAATGGCTGACTGACTGACTGACTGACTGACTGACTGACTGACTGACTGACTGACTAGCTGAGTGACTGATTGATTGGCTGGTTGGTTGAATGGCTAGCTGGCTGGTTGAATGGCTAACTGACTGACTGACTGACTGACTGACTGACTGACTGACTGACTGACTGAGTGACTGATTGATTGGCTGGTTGGTTGAATGGCTAGCTGGCTGGATGAATGGCTGACTGACTGACTGACTGACTGACTGACTGACTGACTGACTGACTGACTGACTGACTAACTGACTAGCTGAGTGACTGATTGATTGGCTGGTTGGTTGAATGGCTAGCTGGCTGGTTGAATGGCTGACTGACTGACTGACTGACTGACTGACTGACTGACTGACTAGCTGAGTGACTGATTGATTGGCTAGTTGGTTGAATGGCTAGCTGGCTGGTTGAATGGCTGACTGACTGGCTGACTGACTGACTGACTGACTGACTGACTGACTGACTGACTGACTGACTAGCTGAATGACTGATTGATTGGCTGGTTGGTTGAATGGCTAGCTGGCTGGTTGAATGGCTGACTGACTGACTGACTGACTGACTGACTGACTGACTGAGGCAGAGAGACAGGTAGGTGTTGGCAGGGTTGGTTTGGTTTGGAGTGTTGAGGTTTTATGATATTGTAGAGACAGAGAGGTTCAAAGCTTAATTAGACTTGTATCTTTGAGCCATGAGTCAGTAGAGAGGGAGAAAGAGGCAGACAGGCAGAGAGACAGGAAAAACAGGAAGGAAGAAAAGCTATTTGCACTGTACCTATAGGTCAGTATGGTGTAGAGTTGTATACTTGAATCAAGAGTAAATATAGAGGCAGATACGAAGGCGGGCAAGCTGAGAGAGAGGGAAAGAAAGGGTCTGAATGAAAGGGAGGAGTCAGGCCTGCAGAAGGGGAGCTTTTGGTATTGTTTACTGATTAGTGTGATAAAGTGTTGTGTTGTGAGGTGCAGAGAAAGAGAGAGAGGCTTGTGTGGTGATATTTCATGTTGATGTACAGCAATATGAAATAGTTCTCAGGAGAGAGAGAAAGAGATAGAAATTAGTGACACACACACACACACACACACACACACACACACACACACACACACACACACACACACACACACAGTAATACTCTATAGAAACCTATTTCTTTCCTAATTTGTCTATCTCCATCTTGTTTTTCATTGTAAGTCATTAATGTTTATCTTGTATTGTCTTGGCATTATTAAAACATGAGGTATATTATTATTAGTGGTTGTAGTTTTGTATCACAACATTAACTTATATTAGTTTTGCCTGAAAATCTCTCGTTTTCTAACATTCTCCCATCCTGCAGGCCTGAGTCCAGACCGAGACCCAGAGAAATGTAAACAAACGCACCAGTCAGACTTGATATAGAAGTGAATTTGTTGCTTTTTAAAGCGGCAGTCGGTCTGTACATGTGTGAGGTGGCGAGGGGTGTCGCCAGGGGGCGGCTAGTAGCGTCTGCCACCAGGGAAATATGTAAAAACATAAAAAAGACGCTTCTCAAGAAAGGTAAGGCCGGTTGCAGCTTTTATTTTTTCTTTATTTCTTTCCATCAGGTTAGGTTTATATTAATTCAGTTAGTTAGGTTTGGTTAAGTCTCTCTCTCTCTCTCTCTCTCTCTCTCTCTCTCTCTCTCTCTCTCTGTGTGTGTGGTGCTAATGATGCAGGAAGGCCTTGTCTACCTGCACCATAAGCCACTATACCATGCGTCACTGTACATTTAAACTGTACCCCAAAAACTTAACCTAACTGGCCCTCACTTAAAAAAAAATATATCGTTTTTTTTTCGTGTTCTTAATATTTCAGTGCTACAATACCACATCACTGTACCCTATGATGCTAATGGTGCAGGAAGGCCTTGTCTACCTTCACCATAAGCGACTGTACCATGCGTCACTGTACCTTAAAACTGTACCACAAAAACAACCTAACTGGCCCTCACCTGAAAAAAAATATCTTTTTTTTTTTGTGTTTGCTTAATATTTCAGTGCTACAGTACCACAGCACTGTACTCTATGGTGCTAATGGTGCAGGAAGGCCTTGTCTACCTTCACCATAAGCCACTGTACCATGTGTCACTGTACCTTAAATCTGTACCACAAAAACAACCTAACTGGCCCTCACCTGAAAAAAAATATCTTTTTTTTTTTAACCTAACCTAACCTAACCTAACCTTTCCTAACCTAACATAACCTAACCTAACCTAACCTGACCTGACCTGACCTAACCTAACCTAACCTAACCTAACCTGACCTAACCTAACCTAACCTAACCTAACCTGACCTGACCTAACCTAACCTAACCTAACCTAACCTGACTGACTGACTGACTGACTGACTGACTGACTGACTGACTGACTGACTGACTGACTGACTGACTGATTGATTGGCTAGTTGGTTGAATGGCTAGCTGGCTGGTTGAATGGCTGACTGACTGGCTGACTGACTGACTGACTGACTGACTGACTGACTGACTGACTAGCTGAGTGACTGATTGATTGGCTGGTTGGTTGAATGCCTAGCTGGCTGGTTGAATGGCTGACTGACTGACTGACTGACTGACTGACTGACTGACTGACTGACTGACTGACTAGCTGAGTGACTGATTGATTGGCTGGTTGGTTGAATGGCTAGCTGGCTGGTTGAATGGCTAACTGACTGACTGACTGACTGACTGACTGACTAACTGACTAGCTGAGTGACTGATTGATTGGCTGGTTGGTTGAATGGCTAGCTGGCTGGTTGAATGGCTGACTGACTGACTGACTGACTGACTGACTGACTGACTGACTGACTAGCTGAGTGACTGATTGATTGGCTAGTTGGTTGAATGGCTAGCTGGCTGGTTGAATGGCTGACTGACTGGCTGACTGACTGACTGACTGACTGACTGACTGACTGACTGACTGACTGACTGACTGACTGACTGACTAGCTGAGTGACTGACCTAACCTAACCTAACCTAACCTAACCTAACCTAACCTAACCTAACCTAACCTAACCGAGACATTAAAAATTAGTCACAAGGCAAAAAGACGATTCAAAGTGACTGACATACCAAGCAATTAATTAGTGAAATCAGTCTTTGTTGACTACTCCAAAGCCTTTCAGTTTGTCGACCTCAGTATACTGTTAGGAAAAAGTGCATTATTAAGACATTATTAGTGGTTGTATCACGGTATTTTATAATAGACTTATAACTAGTTTCCCCTGAAAATCTTTCGTTTTCTACCATTCTCCCATTCTACACGCCTGAGCCCTGACAGAGACCCAGAGAAATGTAAACAGGCACGAGTCTGACTTGATATAGGGCTGAATTTGTTGCTTTTCAGAGAGGGGCAGTCGGTCTGTACATGCGTGAGGTGGCGAGAGGCGTGTCCAGGGGGCGGCTAGTAGCGTGTGCCACCGTGGAAATATGTACAGACATAAAGAAGACGCCCTCAAGAAAGGTAAGGCCGGTTCCAGCTTTTATTTTTATTTATTTATTTCCATCCCGGCCTGGGACCCCCCCTTTCCCGAGTCCTGAGGTGTTGGGGGACGGCCCGGGGGTGCTGTGTGCCCGTGAGTGTACCAGGTGCTCAAGCTTATACAAAACAAGGAAAGTTTGAAGCATTTTTAGAGGGGCAGTCGGTCTGTACATGCGTGTACATTAATTTTGAGGTGTTCCTTGTCATCCCCTGTCACTCCTGCCTGCCTCTGTCACCTCTACCAATCCCTGTCAAGCTCTGCCAAGCCCTTTGTCACCTCTTAAGTAATGAGGTGGCTTGAGATGTGAGATTTTAAACAGAAGCCTTTGCTGTCACCCCTGCCAAGCCCTACCAAACCCTGTCAGCCCCCACCAAGGCCCTCTCAAGCCTCACCAAGGCCTGTCAACCCCCTACCGAGACCTATCAGCTCTATAATCTGAAAAAAGTGCAGTGTCTTAGGAGGGATTGATTAAGTAAACAGTGACTTATGGCCAAAATGGAACTATATGGAGATTAAGTAGAGATTAGAATAGAAGCTGAAATTGAGCAGGATAGTTACAATCACAGACTTCCAACTTGCTACTCCTTGGTGTGAAAGAATCTGCAGGAAATTAAGTACATGGCAACTCCTGTTAGTCCCTCATGTGTTCTTGAAAGCAGACTGACAGATTCAGTGTGTGACATGCTGACGTGGGGGAAGGCTGTCTGGTGGCTGCTCTATGCTGTAGCTAACAAAATGGTTGTGTTTCAAGTGTTGTCATGCCTGGAAAGTCTACAGGTCATCATTACTAGTATAAATGTGTACTACAATGGTGAAATTTAGTGAAAAAAATGTGCTGTTTATGTATTGGCAGGGAAAGATTTGTGCTCATCAAGACAATGATAAAAAAATTTTTATATTATTATTATTATTACTATTTTTTTTCTTTTACTTGTTTTGCTGTAAGATGAGACTACAATAACTGCCCCTTGATGCCCTATAAGGTACCGCCAAGCACCAAGGGGCGGCCACCACGGTGTACAGTGAAGCACGTCCCAGCATCCCTGTCACCATCTTTTCCCTGCCAATAATTATGCATTACATTTCCCAACTAATTTCATTCTAGTGCAACATTTCTACTACTAATGGTGGCCTGTACACTTCCCAGCATGACCAGTACAGCACTTCAAACAAACACAGCCTTTTCTTAGCCACAGCAAGGTGCAGCCACGACAGACAGCCTTCCCTAAGTCAGCATGTCACACTGCATCCATAACACTGAGCTTCCAGGAACACATCTGGGGGACTGATACAAGTTGCTGTGTAGGTCATTTGTCCCAGCAGACTCTTTCACACCAAGCAGGCATGAGGTGGTAGTCTGTGCAGTGC
>NC_087159.1:30910000-30942500 GCF_035594125.1 Scylla paramamosain | reverse complement strand
ATATAGACGCAGATACGAAGGCGGGCAAGCTGAGAGAGAGGGAAAGAAAGGGTCTGAATGAAAGGGAGGAGTCAGGCCTACAGAAGGGGAGCTTTTGGTATTGTTTACTGATTAGTGTGATAAAGTGTTGTGTTGTGTTGTGAGGTGCAGAGAAAGAGAGAGAGGCTTGTGTGGTGATATTTCATGTTGATGTACAGCAATATGAAATAGTTCTCAGGAGAGAGAGAAAGAGATAGAAATTAGTGACACACACACACACACACACACACACACACACACACACACACACACACACAGTAATACTCTATAGAAACCTATTTCTTTCCTAATTTGTCTATCTCCATCTTGTTTTTCATTGTAAGTCATTAATGTTTATCTTGTATTGTCTTGGCATTATTAAAATATGAGGTATATTATTATTAGTGGTTGTAGTTTTGTATCACAACATTAACTTATATTAGTTTTGCCTGAAAATCGCTCGTTTTCTAACATTCTCCCATCCTGCAGGCCTGAGTCCAGACCGAGACCCAGAGAAATGTAAACAAACGCACCAGTCAGACTTGATATAGGAGTGAATTTGTTGCTTTTTAAAGCGGCAGTCGGTCTGTACATGTGTGAGGTGGCGAGGGGTGTCGCCAGGGGGCGGCTAGTAGCGTCTGCCACCAGGGAAATATGTAAAAACATAAAAAAGACGCTTCTCAAGAAAGGTAAGGCCGGTTGCAGCTTTTATTTTTTCTTTATTTCTTTCCATCAGGTTAGGTTTATATTAATTCAGTTAGTTAGGTTTGGTTAAGTCTCTCTCTCTCTCTCTCTCTCTCTCTCTCTCTCTCTCTGTGGTGCTAATGGTGCAGGAAGGCCTTGTCTACCTGCACCATAAGCCACTATACCATGCGTCACTGTACATTTAAACTGTACCCCAAAAACTTAACCTAACTGGCCCTCACTTAAAAAAAAATATATCGTTTTTTTTTCGTGTTCTTAATATTTCAGTGCTACAATACCACATCACTGTACCCTATGATGCTAATGGTGCAGGAAGGCCTTGTCTACCTTCACCATAAGCGACTGTACCATGCGTCACTGTACCTTAAAACTGTACCACAAAAACAACCTAACTGGCCCTCACCTGAAAAAAAATATCTTTTTTTTTTTGTGTTTGCTTAATATTTCAGTGCTACAGTACCACAGCACTGTACTCTATGGTGCTAATGCTGCAGGAAGGCCTTGTCTACCTTCACCATAAGCCACTGTACCATGTGTCACTGTACCTTAAATCTGTACCACAAAAACAACCTAACTGGCCCTCACCTGAAAAAAAATATCTTTTTTTTTTTAACCTAACCTAACCTAACCTTACCTAACCTAACCTAACCTAACCTGACCTGACCTGACCTAACCTAACCTAACCTAACCTAACCTGACCTAACCTAACCTAACCTAACCTAACCTGACCTGACCTAACCTAACCTAACCTAACCTAACCTAACCTAACCTAACCTTACCTAACCTAACCTAACCTAACCTAACCTAACCGAGACATTAAGAATTAGTCACAAGGCAAAAAGACGATTCAAAGTGACTGACATACCAAGCAATTCATTAGTGAAATCAGTCTTTGTTGACTACTCCAAAGCCTTTCAGTTTGTCGACCTCAGTATACTGTTAGGAAAAAGTGTATTATTAAGACATTATTAGTGGTTGTATCACGGTATTTTATAATAGACTTATAACTAGTTTCCCCTGAAAATCTTTCGTTTTCTATCATTCTCCCATTCTCCACGCCTGAGCCCTGACAGAGACCCAGAGAAATGTAAACAGGCACGAGTCAGACTTGATATAGGGCTGAATTTGTTGCTTTTCAGAGAGGGGCAGTCGGTCTGTACATGCGTGAGGTGGCGAGGGGCGTGTCCAGGGGGCGGCTAGTAGCGTGTGCCACCATGGAAATATGTACAGACATAAAGAAGACGCCCTCAAGAAAGGTAAGGCCGGTTCCAGCTTTTATTTTTATTTATTTATTTCCATCCCGGCCTGGGACCCCCCTTTCCCGGGCCCTAAGGTGTTGGGGGACGGCCCGGGGGTGCTGTGTGCCCGTGAGTGTACCAGGTGCTCAAGCTTATACAAAACAAGGAAAGTTTGAAGCACTTTTAGAGGGGCAGTCGGTCTGTACATGCGTGTACATTAATTTTGAGGTGTTCCTTGTCATCCCCTGTCACTCCTGCCTGCCTCTGTCACCTCTACCAATCCCTGTCAAGCTCTGCCAAGCCCTTTGTCACCTCTCAAGTAATGAGGTGGCTTGAGATGTGAGATTTTAAACAGAAGCCTTTGCTGTCACCCCTGCCAAGCCCTACCAAACCCTGTCAGCCCCCACCAAGGCCCTCTCAAGCTTCACCAAGGCCTGTCAACCCCCTACCGAGACCTATCAGCTCTATAATCTGAAAAAAGTGCAGTGTCTTAGGAGGGATTGATTAAGTAAACAGTGACTTATGGCCAAAATGGAACTATATGGAGATTAAGTAGAGATTAGAATAGAAGCTGAAATTGAGCAGGATAGTTACAATCACAGACTTCCAACTTGCTACTCCTTGGTGTGAAAGAATCTGCAGGAAATTAAGTACATGGCAACTCCTGTTAGTCCCTCATGTGTTCTTGAAAGCAGACTGACAGATTCAGTGTGTGACATGCTGACGTGGGGGAAGGCTGTCTGGTGGCTGCTCTATGCTGTAGCTAACAAAATGGTTGTGTTTCAAGTGTTGTCATGCCTGGAAAGTCTACAGGTCATCATTACTAGTATAAATGTGTACTACAATGGTGAAATTTAGTGAAAAAATGTGCTGTTTATGTATTGGCAGGGAAAGATTTGTGCTCATCAAGACAATGATAAAAAAAATTTTATATTATTATTATTATTACTATTTTTTTTCTTTTACTTGTTTTGCTGTAAGATGAGACTACAATAACTGCCCCTTGATGCCCTATAAGGTACCGCCAAGCACCAAGGGGCGGCCACCACGGTGTACAGTGAAGCACGTCCCAGCATCCCTGTCACCATCTTTTCCCTGCCAATAATTATGCATTACATTTCCCAACTAATTTCATTCTAGTGCAACATTTCTACTACTAATGGTGGCCTGTACACTTCCCAGCATGACCAGTACAGCACTTCAAACAAACACAGCCTTTTCTTAGCCACAGCAAGGTGCAGCCACGACAGACAGCCTTCCCTAAGTCAGCATGTCACACTGCATCCATAACACTGAGCTTCCAGGAACACATCTGGGGGACTGATACAAGTTGCTGTGTAGGTCATTTGTCCCAGCAGACTCTTTCACACCAAGCAGGCATGAGGTGGTAGTCTGTGCAGTGCGTCAGTGCTTGGAATTTTGAACCGGTCTTGCTGCATCTATGGCCCAGAGACCAAACACAGACCAAACAGAGGGCTAGCTGAACCTAACACAAACCAAACAGACGCCCACCAGAACCATACACAGGCCCACAGAACTAACTGACTGGCTGGCCGGCTGACTCGCTGGCTGAGTGACTGACTGACTGACTGACTGACTGGCTGGCTGGCTGGCTTGCTGGCTGGCTTACTAACTGACTGACTGACTGACTGACTGGCTGGCTGAGTGACTGATTGACTGGCTGGTTAGCTAGTTGGGTGGCTAGCTGGTTGGTTGAATGGCTGACTGACTGACTGACTGACTGACTGACTGACTGACTAGCTGAGTGACTGATTGATTGGCTGGTTGGTTGAATGCCTTGCTGGCTGGTTGAATGGCTGACTGACTGACTGACTGACTGACTGACTGACTGACTGACTGACTGACTGACTAACTGACTAACTGACTGACTGACTAGCTGAGTGACTGATTGATTGGCTGGTTTGTCGAATGGCTAGCTGGCTGGTTGAATGGCTAACTGACTGACTGACTGACTGACTGACTGACTGACTGACTGACTGACTGACTGACTGACTAACTGAGTGACTAATTGATTGGCTGGTTGGTTGAATGGCTAGCTGGCTGGTTGAATGGCTGACTGACTGACTGACTGACTGACTTACTGACTGACTGACTGACTAACTGACTAGCTGAGTGACTGATTGATTGGCTGGTTGGTTGAATGGCTAGCTGGCTGGTTGAATGGCTGACTGACTGACTGACTGACTGACTGACTGACTGACTGACTGACTGACTAGCTGAGTGACTGATTGATTGGCTAGTTGGTTGAATGGCTAGCTGGCTGGTTGAATGGCTGACTGACTGGCTGACTGACTGACTAACTGACTGACTGACTGACTGACTGACTGACTGACTGACTAGCTGAGTGACTGATTGATTGGCTGGTTGGTTGAATGCCTAGCTGGCTGGTTGAATGGCTGGTTGAATGGCTGACTGACTGGCTGACTGACTGACTAACTGACTGACTGACTGACTGACTGACTGACTGACTGACTAGCTGAGTGACTGATTGATTGGCTGGTTGGTTGAATGCCTAGCTGGCTGGTTGAATGGCTGACTGACTTACTGACTGACTGACTGACTGACTGACTGACTGACTGACTGACTGACTGACTGACTAGCTGAGTGACTGATTGATTGGCTAGTTGGTTGAATGGCTAGCTGGCTGGTTGAATGGCTAACTGACTGACTGACTGACTGACTGACTGACTGACTGACTGACTGACTGACTGACTAGCTGAGTGACTGATTGATTGGCTGGTTGGTTGAATGGCTAGCTGGCTGGTTGAATGGCTGACTGACTGACTGACTGACTTACTGAGTGACTGATTGATTGGCTAGTTGGTTGAATGGCTAGCTGGCTGGTTGAATGGCTGACTGACTGGCTGACTGACTGACTGACTGACTGACTGACTGACTGACTGACTGACTGACTAGCTGAGTGACTGATTGATTGGCTGGTTGGTTGAATGCCTAGCTGGCTGGTTGAATGGCTGACTGACTGACTGACTGACTGACTGACTGACTGACTGACTGACTGACTAGCTGATTGACTGATTTATTGGCTGGTTGGTTGAATGGCTAGCTGGCTGGTTGAATGGCTGACTGACTGACTGACTGACTGACTGACTGACTGACTGACTGACTGACTGACTGACTGACTGACTGAGTGACTGATTGATTGGCTGTTGGTTGAATGGCTAGCTGGCTGGTTGAATGGCTGACTGACTGACTGACTGACTGACTGACTGACTGACTGACTGACTGACTGACTGACTAACTGACTAGCTGAGTGACTGATTGATTGGCTGGTTGGTTGAATGGCTAGCTGGCTGGTTGAATGGCTGACTGACTGACTGACTGACTGACTGACTGACTGACTGACTGACTGACTGACTGACTAGCTGAGTGACTGATTGATTGGCTAGTTGGTTGAATGGCTAGCTGGCTGGTTGAATGGCTGACTGACTGGCTGACTGACTGACTGACTGACTGACTGACTGACTGACTGACTGACTGACTGACTGACTAGCTGAGTGACTGATTGATTGGCTGGTTGGTTGAATGGCTAGCTGGCTGGTTGAATGGCTGACTGACTGACTGACTGACTGACTGACTGACTGACTGAGGCAGAGAGACAGGTAGGTGTTGGCAGGGTTGGTTTGGTTTGGAGTGTTGAGGTTTTATGATATTGTAGAGACAGAGAGGTTCAAAGCTTAATTAGACTTGTATCTTTGAGCCATGAGTCAGTAGAGAGGGAGAAAGAGGCAGACAGGCAGAGAGACAGGAAAAACTGGGAGGAAGAAAAGCTATTTGCACTGTACCTATAGGTCAGTATGGTGTAGAGTTGTATACTTGAATCAAGAGTAAATATAGACGCAGATACGAAGGCGGGCAAGCTGAGAGAGAGGGAAAGAAAGGGTCTGAATGAAAGGGAGGAGTCAGGCCTGCAGAAGGGGAGCTTTTGGTATTGTTTACTGATTAGTGTGATAAAGTGTTGTGTTGTTAACAGAGGCATTAAAAATTAGAGTCATAAATATACAAGGCAAAAAGACGATTCAAAGTGACTGACATACCAAGCAATTAATTAGTGAAATCAGTCTTTGTTGACTACTCCAAAGCCTTTCAGTTTGTCGACCTCAGTATACTGTTAGGAAAAAGTGCATTATTAAGACATTATTCGTGGTTGTATCACGGTATTTTATAATAGACTTATAACTAGTTTCCCCTGAAAATCTCTCGTTTTCTAACATTCTCCCATCCTGCAGGCCTGAGTCCAGACCGAGACCCAGAGAAATGTAAACAAACGCACCAGTCAGACTTGATATAGGAGTGAATTTGTTGCTTTTTAAAGTGGCAGTCGGTCTGTACATGTGTGAGGTGGCGAGGGGTGTCGCCTGGGGGCGGCTAGTAGCGTCTGCCACCAGGGAAATATGTAAAAACATAAAAAAGACGCTTCTCAAAAAAGGTAAGGCCAGTTGCAGCTTTTATTTTTCTTTATTTCTTTCCATCAGGTTAGGTTTATATTAATTCAGTTAGTTAGGTTTGGTTAAGTTCTCCCTCTCTCTCTCTCTCTCTCTCTCTCTCTCTCTCTCTCTCTCTCTCTCTCTCTCTCTCTCTCTCTCTCTCTCTCTCTCTCTCTCTCTCTCTCTCTCTCTCTCTCTCTCTCTCTCTCTCTCTCTCTCTCTCTCTCTCTCTCTCTCTCTGTCAGTGTATATGCAAGATAAATAATGTGAATGATGAAATAATGAGTGCAATAGTTCCCTTCACTACTGCACAGCTTGCAACTAACACTGCCCAGCCAGCCAGGGACCACAACTTGTCACTAGTGCTGTACTGTCATCTCTCTCTCTCTCTCTCTCTCTCTCTCTCTCTCTCTCTCTCTCTCTCTCTCTCTCTCTCTCTCTCTCTCTCTCTCTCTCTCTCTCTCTCTCTCTCTCTCTCTCTCTCTCTCTCTCTCTCTCTCTCTCTCTCTCTCTCTCTCTCTCTCTCTCTCTCTCTCTCTCTCTCTCTCTCTCTCTCTCTCTCTCTCTCTCTCTCTCTCTCTCTCTCTCTCTCTCTCTCTCTCTCTCTCTCTCTCTCTCTCTCTCTCTCTCTCTCTCTCTCTCTCTCTCTCTCTCTCTCTCTCTCTCTCTCTCTCTCTCTCTCTCTCTCTCTCTCTCTCTCTCTCTCTCTCTCTCTCTCTCTCTCTCTCTCTCTCTCTCTCTCTCTCTCTCTCTCTCTCTCTCTCTCTCTCTCTCTCTCTCTCTCTCTCTCTCTCTCTCTCTCTCTCTCTCTCTCTCTCTCTCTCTCTCTCTCTCTCTCTATCTATCTATCTATCTATCTCTCTATCTCTCTTAGTGTATTTGTGAGATAAATAATGTGAATGATGAAATAATGTCTACAATGGTTGACTTCACTTATGCACAGCTAGCAACTAACACCGCCAAGCCAGCCAGGGACCACAACACATCACTAGTGCTGTACTGTCCTTCCTCTCTCTCTCTCTCTCTCTCTCTCTCTCTCTCTCTCTCTCTCTCTCTCTCTCTCTCTCTCTCTCTCTCTCTCTCTCTCTCTCTCTCTCTCTCTCTCTCTCTCTCTCTCTCTCTCTCTCTCTCTCTCTCTCTCTCTGTCAGTGTATATGCGAGATAAATAATGTGAATGATGAAATAATGAGTGCAATAGTTGCCTTCACTAATGCACAGCTTGCAACTAACACTGCCCAGCCAGCCAGGGACCACAACTTGTCACTAGTGCTGTACTGTCATCTCTCTCTCTCTCTCTCTCTCTCTCTCTCTCTCTCTCTCTCTCTCTCTCTCTCTCTCTCTCTCTCTCTCTCTCTCTCTCTCTCTCTCTCTCTCTCTCTCTCTCTCTCTCTCTCTATCTATCTATCTATCTATCTATCTATCTATCTCAGTGTATTTGTGAGATAAATAATGTGAATGATGAAATAATGACTACAATGGTTGACTTCACTTATGCACAGCTAGCAACTAACTCCGCCCAGCCAGCCAGGGACCACAACACGCCACTAGTGCTTTACTGTCCTTCCTCTCTCTCTCTCTCTCTCTCTCTCTCTCTCTCTCTCTCTCTCTCTCTCTCTCTCTCTCTCTCTCTCTCTCTCTCTCTCTCTCTCTCTCTCTCTCTCTCTCTCTCTCTCTCTCTCTCTCTCTCTATCTATCCATCTATCTCAGTGTATTTGTGAGATAGATAATGTGAATGATGAAATAATGACTACAATGGTTGACTTCACTTATGCACAGCTAGCAACTAACACCGCTCAGCCAGCCAGGGACCACAACACGTCACTAGTGCTGTACTGTCCTTCCTCTCTCTCTCTCTCTCTCTCTCTCTCTCTCTCTCTCTCTCTCTCTCTCTCTCTCTCTCTCTCTCTCTCTCTCTCTCTCTCTCTCTCTCTCTCTCTCTCTCTCTCTCTCTCTCTCTCTCTCTCTCTCTCTCTGTCAGTGTATATGCGAGATAAATAATGTGAATGATGAAATATTGAGTGCAATAGTTGCCTTCACTACTGCACAGCTTGCAACTAACACTGCCCAGCCGGCCAGGGACCACAACTTGTCACTAGTGCTGTACTGTCATCTCTCTCTCTCTCTCTCTCTCTCTCTCTCTCTCTCTCTCTCTCTCTCTCTCTCTCTCTCTCTCTCTCTCTCTCTCTCTCTCTCTCTCTCTATCTATCTATCTATCTATCTATCTATCTATCTATCTATCTCTCTCAGTGTATTTGTCAGATAAATAATGTGAATGATGAAATAATGACTACAATGGTTGACTTCACTTATGCACAGCTAGCAACTAACACCGCCCAGCCAGCTAGGGACCACAACACGTCACTAGTGCTGTACTGTCCTTCCTCTCTCTCTCTCTCTCTCTCTCTCTCTCTCTCTCTCTCTCTCTCTCTCTCTCTCTCTCTCTCTCTCTCTCTCTCTCTCTCTCTCTCTCTCTCTCTCTCTCTCTCTCTCTCTCTCTCTCTCTCTCTCTCTCTGTTAGTGTATATGCGAGATAAATAATGTGAATGATGAAATAATGAGTGCAATAGTTGCCTTCACTACTGCACAGCTTGCAACTAACACTGCCCAGCCAGCCAGGGACCACAACTTTTCACTAGTGCTGTACTGCCATCTCTCTCTCTCTCTCTCTCTCTCTCTCTCTCTCTCTCTCTCTCTCTCTCTCTCTCTCTCTCTCTCTCTCTCTCTCTCTCTCTCTCTCTCTCTCTCTCTCTCTCTCTCTCTCTCTCTCTCTCTCTCTCTCTCTCTCTCTCTCTCTCTCTCTCTCTCTCTCTCTCTCTCTCTCTCTCTCTCTCTCTCTCTCTCTCTCTCTCTCTCTCTCTCTCTCTCTCTCTCTCTCTCTCTCTCTCTCTCTCTCTCTCTCTCTCTCTCTCTCTCTCTCTCTCTCTCTCTCTATCTATCTATCTATCTATCTATCTATCTCAGTGTATTTGTGAGATAAATAATGTGAATGATGAAATAATGACTACAATGGTTGACTTCACTTATGCACAGCTAGCAACTAACACCGCCCAGCCAGCCAGGGACCACAACACGTCACTAGTGCTGTACTGTCCTTCCTCTCTCTCTCTCTCTCTCTCTCTCTCTCTCTCTCTCTCTCTCTCTCTCTCTCTCTCTCTCTCTCTCTCTCTCTCTCTCTCTCTCTCTCTCTCTCTCTCTCTCTCTCTCTCTCTCTCTCTCTCTCTCTCTCTCTCTCTCTGTCAGTGTATATGCGTGATAAATAATGTGAATGATGAAATAATGAGTGCAATAGTTGCCTTCACTAATGCACAGCTTGCAACTAACACTGCCCAGCCAGCCAGGGACCACAACTTGTCACTAGTGCTGTACTGTCATCTCTCTCTCTCTCTCTCTCTCTCTCTCTCTCTCTCTCTCTCTCTCTCTCTCTCTCTCTCTCTCTCTCTCTCTCTCTCTCTCTCTCTCTCTCTCTCTCTCTCTCTCTCTCTCTCTCTCTCTCTCTCTCTCTCTCTATCTATCTATCTATCTATCTATCTATCTATCTATCTCTCTCAGTGTATTTGTGAGATAAATAATGTGAATGATGAAATAATGACTACAATGGTTGACTTCACTTATGCACAGCTAGCAACTAACACCGCCCAGCCAGCCAGGGACCACAACACGTCACTAGTGCTGTACTGTCCTTCCTCTCTCTCTCTCTCTCTCTCTCTCTCTCTCTCTCTCTCTCTCTCTCTCTCTCTCTCTCTCTCTCTCTCTCTCTCTCTCTCTCTCTCTCTCTCTCTCTCTCTCTCTCTCTCTCTCTCTCTCTCTCTCTCTCTCTCTCTCTCTCACTCTATCTATCTCTCTACCTCTCTCTCTCTCTTTCTCTCTCTCTCTCTCTCTCTCTGTCAGTGTATATGTGAGATAAATAATGTGAATGATGTAATAATGAGTGCAATAGTTGCCTTCACTAATGCACAGCTGGTAACTAACACCTCCCAGCCAGCCAGGGACCACAACATGTCACTAGTGTTGTACTCTCTCTCTCTCTCTCTCTCTCTCTCTCTCTCTCTCTCTCTCTCTCTCTCTCTCTCTCTCTCTCTCTCTCTCTCTCTCTCTCTCTCTCTCTCTCTCTCTCTCTCTCTCTCTCTCTCTCTCTCTCTCTCTCTCTCTCTCTCTCTCTCTCTCTCTCTCTCTCTCTCTCTCTCTCTCTCTCTCTCTCTCTCTCTCTCTCTCTCTCTCTCTCTCTCTCTCTCTCTCTCTCTCTCTCTCTCTCTCTCTCTCTCTCTCTCTCTCTCTCTCTCTCTCTCTCTCTCTCTCTCTCTCTCTATCTATCTATCTATCTATCTATCTATCTATATCAGTGTATTTGTGAGATAAATAATGTGAATGATGAAATAATGATTACAATGGTTGACTTCACTTATGCACAGCTAGCAACTAACACCGCCCAGCCAGCCAGGGACCACAACACGTCACTAGTGCTGTACTGTCTCTCTCTCTCTCTCTCTCTCTCTCTCTCTCTCTCTCTCTCTCTCTCTCTCTCTCTCTCTCTCTCTCTCTCTCTCTCTCTCTCTCTCTCTCTCTCTCTCTCTCTCTCTCTCTCTCTCTCTCTCTCTCTCTCTCTCTCTCTCTCTCTCTCTCTCTGTCAGTGTATATGCGAGATAAATAATGTGAATGATGAAATAATGAGTGCAATAGTTGCCTTCACTACTGCACAGCTTGCAACTAACACTGCCCAGCCAGCCAGGGACCACAACTTGTCACTAGTGCTGTACTGTCATCTCTCTCTCTCTCTCTCTCTCTCTCTCTCTCTCTCTCTCTCTCTCTCTCTCTCTCTCTCTCTCTCTCTCTCTCTCTCTCTCTCTCTCTCTCTCTCTCTCTCTCTCTCTCTCTCTCTCTCTCTCTCTCTCTCTCTCTCTCTCTCTCTCTCTCTCTCTCTCTCTCTCTCTCTCTCTCTCTCTCTCTCTCTCTCTCTCTCTCTCTCTCTCTCTCTCTCTCTCTCTCTCTCTATCTATCTATCTATCTATCTATCTATCTCAGTGTATTTGTGAGATAAATAATGTGAATGATGAAATAATGACTACAATGGTTGACTTCACTTATGCACAGCTAGCAACTAACACCGCCCAGCCAGCCAGGGACCACAACACGTCACTAGTGCTGTACTGTCCTTCCTCTCTCTCTCTCTCTCTCTCTCTCTCTCTCTCTCTCTCTCTCTCTCTCTCTCTCTCTCTCTCTCTCTCTCTCTCTCTCTCTCTCTCTCTCTCTCTCTCTCTCTCTCTCTCTCTCTCTCTCTCTCTCTCTCTCTCTGTCAGTGTATATGCGAGATAAATAATGTGAATGATGAAATAATGAGTGCAATAGTTGCCTTCACTACTGCACAGCTTGCAACTAACACTGCCCAGCCAGCCAGGGACCACAACTTGTCACTAGTGCTGTACTGTCATCTCTCTCTCTCTCTCTCTCTCTCTCTCTCTCTCTCTCTCTCTCTCTCTCTCTCTCTCTCTCTCTCTCTCTCTCTCTCTCTCTCTCTCTCTCTCTCTCTCTCTCTCTCTCTCTCTCTCTCTCTCTCTCTCTCTCTCTCTCTCTCTCTCTCTCTCTCTCTCTCTCTCTCTCTCTCTCTCTCTCTCTCTCTCTCTCTCTCTCTCTCTCTCTCTCTCTCTCTCTCTCTCTCTCTCTCTCTCTCTCTCTCTCTCTCTCTCTCTCTCTCTCTCTCTCTCTCTCTCTCTCTCTCTCTCTCTCTCTCTCTCTCTCTCTCTCTCTCTCTCTCTCTCTCTCTCTCTCTCTCTCTCTCTCTCTCTCTCTCTCTCTCTCTCTCTCTCTCTCTCTCTCTCTCTATCTATCTATCTATCTATCTATCTATCTATCTATCTATCTCAGTGTATTTGTGAGATAAATAATGTGAATGATGAAATAATGACTACAATGGTTGACTTCACTTATGCACAGCTAGCAACTAACACCGCCCAGCCAGCCAGGGACCACAACACGTCGCTAGTGCTGTACTGTCCTTCCTCTCTCTCTCTCTCTCTCTCTCTCTCTCTCTCTCTCTCTCTCTCTCTCTCTCTCTCTCTCTCTCTCTCTCTCTCTCTCTCTCTCTCTCTCTCTCTCTCTCTCTCTCTCTCTCTCTCTCTCTCTCTCTCTCTCTCTCTCTCTCTTTCTCTCTCTCTCTCTCTGTCAGTGTATATGCGTGATAAATAATGTGTGATGAAATAATGAGTGCAATAGTTGCCTTCACTACTGCACAGCTTGCAACTAACACTGCCCAGCCAGCCAGGGACCACAACTTGTCACTAGTGTTGTACTGTCATCTCTCTCTCTCTCTCTCTCTCTCTCTCTCTCTCTCTCTCTCTCTCTCTCTCTCTCTCTCTCTCTCTCTCTCTCTCTCTCTCTCTCTCTCTCTCTCTCTCTCTCTCTCTCTCTCTCTCTCTCTCTCTCTCTCTCTCTCTCTCTCTCTCTCTCTCTCTCTCTCTCTCTCTCTCTCTCTCTCTCTCTCTCTCTCTCTCTCTCTCTCTCTCTCTCTCTCTCTCTCTCTCTCTCTCTCTCTCTCTCTCTCTCTCTCTCTCTCTCTCTCTCTCTCTCTCTCTCTCTCTCTCTCTCTCTCTCTCTCTCTCTCTCTCTCTCTCTCTCTCTCTCTCTCTCTCTCTCTCTCTCTCTCTCTCTCTCTCTCTCTCTCTCTCTCTCTCTCTCTCTCTCTATCTATCTATCTATCTATCTATCTCAGTGTATTTGTGAGATAAATAATGTGAATGATGAAATAATGACTACAATGGTTGACTTCACTTATGCACAGCTAGCAACTAACACCGCCCAGCCAGCCAGGGACCACAACACGTCACTAGTGCTGTACTGTCCTTCTCTCTCTCTCTCTCTCTCTCTCTCTCTCTCTCTCTCTCTCTCTCTCTCTCTCTCTCTCTCTCTCTCTCTCTCTCTCTCTCTCTCTCTCTCTCTCTCTCTCTCTCTCTCTCTCTCTCTCTCTCTCTCTCTCTCTCTCTCTCTCTCTCTCTCTCTCTCTCTCTCTCTCTCTCTCTCTCTGTCAGTGTATATGTGAGATAAATAATGTGAATGATGTAATAATGAGTGCAATAGTTGCCTTCACTACTGCACAGCTTGCAACTAACACTGCCCAGCCAGCCAGGGACCACAACTTGTCACTAGTGCTGTACTGTCATCTCTCTCTCTCTCTCTCTCTCTCTCTCTCTCTCTCTCTCTCTCTCTCTCTCTCTCTCTCTCTCTCTCTCTCTCTCTCTCTCTCTCTCTCTCTCTCTCTCTCTCTCTCTCTCTCTCTCTCTCTCTCTCTCTCTCTCTCTCTCTCTCTCTCTCTCTATCTATCTATCTATCTATCTATCTATCTATCTCTCTCAGTGTATTTGTGAGATAAATAATGTGAATGATGAAATAATGACTACAATGGTTGACTTCACTTATGCACAGCTAGCAACTAACACCGCCCAGCCAGCCAGGGACCACAACACGTCACTAGTGCTGTACTGTCCTTCCTCTCTCTCTCTCTCTCTCTCTCTCTCTCTCTCTCTCTCTCTCTCTCTCTCTCTCTCTCTCTCTCTCTCTCTCTCTCTCTCTCTCTCTCTCTCTCTCTCTCTCTCTCTCTCTCTCTCTCTCTGTCAGTGTATATGCGAGATAAATAATGTGAATGATGAAATAATGAGTGCAATAGTTGCCTTCACTACTGCACAGCTTGCAACTAACACTGCCCAGCCAGCCAGGGACCACAACTTGTCACTAGTGCTGTACTGTCATCTCTCTCTCTCTCTCTCTCTCTCTCTCTCTCTCTCTCTCTCTCTCTCTCTCTCTCTCTCTCTCTCTCTCTCTCTCTCTCTCTCTCTCTCTCTCTCTCTCTCTCTCTCTCTCTCTCTCTCTCTCTCTCTCTCTCTCTCTCTCTCTCTCTCTCTCTCTCTCTCTCTCTCTCTCTCTCATTAAAATTAACTTAACCCCTTCTATCCCATGTTAATATTCTCTCTCTCTCTCTCTCTCTCTCTCTCTCTCTCTCTCTCTCTCTCTCTCTCTCTCTCTCTCTCTCTCTCTCTCTCTCTCTCTCTCTCTCTCTCTCTCTCTCTCTCTCTCTCTCTCTCTCTCTCTCTCTCTCTCTCTCTCTCTCTCTCTCTCTCTCTCTCTCTCTCTCTCTCTCTCTCTCTCTCGCATACTAACATCTGATTTCTCTCTCTCTCTCTCTCTCTCTCTCTCTCTCTCTCTCTCTCTCTCTCTCTCTCTCTCTCTCTCTCTCTGCCGATAAAAAAAGGCCAGCCCTCCCCTAGAAGGAGGCACCTGCAACATCAAGTTTTAGTTCAGAGGCTACATAAAGATCAAGATCATCCTGATCCCCGAGGCCCGGGCGCACGCGCGTCATGTAAACAAAGTACAAACATACTCCCACAGTCCCACAGCCTGCCCTACACGACCCCAGCAAACACACAAGAACAAGCTATAGAGCTACATCGTCGATACCCTTACAACTACAAGCTATAGCAAGTAAGTAAGCTCTGCATGCTCAGAGGCATAACAATAGGTTGGCAGAGGTAGCAAACTGCCACGGGGCCAGGGCCTATATAATAATGATTAGGTAAAGGGGGCCCGAGCCTATGGACGTAGAGTCTCGAAAAGGGGCCAAGGGACCCAAGGGGTATGTGCCCATGGCACATCCCCCTTGGTATAATACCAAGGGGTATGTGGTATGGGATAATGACATAATGCTAGCATTATGTCATTATCCCATATATGCTTGATATATACTGCTTGATATATACTGCTTGATATGTCATGTGATCTCATTAGCTTTATTTTGTCCTGTGTATGAGTGCAGTTTTTCTTTTTCACACAGTGCTTCTCTCAATTTATTTTCTATCTGCTAGCATTATGTCATTATCCCATATATACTTGATATATACTGCTTGATATGTCATGTGATCTCATTAGCTTAATTATGTCCTGTGTATGAGTGCAGTTTTTCTTTTTCACACAGTGCTTCTCTCAATTTATTTTCTATCTGCTAGCATTATGTCATTATCCCATATATGCTTGATATATACTGCTTGATATGTTATGTGATCTCATTAGCTTTATTATGTCCTGTGTATGAGTGCAGTTTTTCTTTTTCACACAGTGCTTCTCTCAATTTAGTTTCTATCTACTAGCATTATGTCATTATCCAATATATGCTTGATATATACTGCTTGATATGTCATGTGATCTCATTAGCTTTATTATGTCCTGTGTAAGAGTGCAGTTTTCTTTTTCATACAGTGCTTCTCTCACTACAAATGGTTTATGCTGGGTGTGTAATATGTGTAAAATTGCATGTAGTTGTATTAAGACGTCGTCAAACGGGATATGCAACAACTATTTTTTCACAAATATCGCAAGATTTTGAGATTTAGCTTCCATTTCTAAAATCTCCCGTGTGACGTCGCCTTTATGGGCTACACTTCCTAAATGCTTGTTTTCAGTTAAAATTAACTAAATACCCTTTGTTCTGTTTATGTGAGTTACCATAGGGCTAATAAAATTTCATTATTATCAACATATTTTTCCTCAGAAATTTTCCTTATGGGTTACAGATTTCTACAGATATTTTGTCAGATTTGGTCAGATTATGCATAATTCAGTCTGGCAACACTGCCAAGGCATCCAGTCTCCCAGCAAGTGCCAAGAGGCATTCATTCAATGCTCCGCTGACACCAATTTGCCCAAAGGTATGCATTATATGTGGAAAGTACATTACGTACGGTGTAGAGGTGGTTGTCTAGTGATATAAATGGTAAGGTGGTGGTGCTGGTGATTGTGATGGTGCCACAGTATTATTACCGTATGTCAGTATATTGAGGCTTGATATCACTTTTATTAATGTGCCAGTATTTCATTACCTACCTTATGAAACAACACTAGCTCTTCATATATTCTTTTCTACAAACCTTTAACAATAATTGAAATGTTTTTTTTAAATTGAATTCAATGCCTTTTTTTTTATTGATGAAAACAGGAAATAATTATGGCTACCACTGGCTAGACACGCATACCTTGCCTTGAATTTAGGTATGGTTAGCTTAGGTTTGATATGGTTGGGTGTAGTTACGTTAGGTTAGTTTTGGGTATGGTTAGGTTAGGTTACAGCAAGTACAGTTAGGTTAGTTTGGGTGTGGTTAGGTTTGGATGTGGTTAAGTTAGTTTAGGTATGGTTAGGTTACAGCAGGTATGGTTAGGTTAGTTTTGGTGTGGTCAAGTTAGTTTAGGTATGGTTAAGTTACAGCAGGTATGGTTAGTTTAGGTATGCTCCACAGGTATGTAGAGAGATAGATAAATGGTTAGATAAAACAAAGTTAAATAGACTGAGAGATAGAGAGATAGATGGTTAGATTAGGTAAATAGATAGACATTGAGAGATAAGCAGAGATAGGCCTAGTTAGGTTAGGTCCAGCAGATACTTAGATCAATGGGTAGACTGAGAGATTAATAGATAGACAAAATAACAAATAGATAAATAAGCAGAGCCTACAAAACTATCACTAATATTATGAAAAACCTCTTCAACACCCTAACAATTAAAAAATAAATCATTAAAAAACCAGAAAGGAAGTATTCAACAAACAAATTCTTCTATGTGTATCTAAACTTAGTAAAAATCCACAGAACAATTGCATTAGTAAACACAGTGTTAGGTTGTATCTCATTTAAAGCTGGCGTTATCAAGCTTGAGCCCACCATTCCTTCTTCTGCCCTGATTACTGAACCAAAGGATTTTGCTGATGCTTCCTCTCATCTCATTTACTCCCTCATTCCTATTGGTTTAATATCTTGCGTCTGAAGCACTAAGCTGATTATGTGGCAATGAGATTGTTATAGTTATTTTTTATGTTAGGTGAATACCCTCTCCATTAGGGGCTGATAGCACTAAGAGCGTGAATGATGTGTGTATGAGTGGATGGTGCTCTGTCTGGGCCACCCTGTGTGGGATTGCCAACCTGGTGGACAGATGGACAGGTGGACAGGTGGACAGATAGATACATAGAAACTCCCTTGCTGTACCCATTAAATGTAAATAAATAGATAAACTTTTATTTACTTTTCCTCTTTCCTGCTCTCATTCTTGCCTTCATTGTTTCCATTATAACCTACTCCATTAATTAATAGCTTTCTCCCCCTCCTGTTACATCTTCAAAGTGTTTCATCATTCCTTTCATTGATATTATTTTTCTCATCTTATTCAGTATCAGAGGCTTCACTGTATTGTATTACTTGTGCAGTCCTGTAACAGTTTTTTTTTTTTTCCTCTGTATGGCAAGTGTACATGTATTCTTTCCTGCCAAATTAGGGGAGGCATTGTTCCCCTGATAGGAAGCACCACACCCTACCCATGACATATTGGGGCAATTTGGACACTAAATATATATATATATATATATATATATATATATATATATATATATATATATATATATATATATATATATATATATATATATATATATATATATAGCAGGTCAGCAGTTCTACACAAGATGACCCAGACAAAACACCACACACACACACACACACACACACACACACACACACACACACACACACACACACACACACACAGGGAGACTGAAGAGGGACATTGCTACATAGAAATATCATGTTTAGCCAATATTTTATTAAAAATAAAATACATATTACAATTTACATTAACATACAATACACACACACACACACACACACACACACACACACACACACACACACACACACACACACACACACAGGGAGACTGAAGAGGGACATTACTACATAGAAATATCATGTTTAGCCAATATTTTATAAAAAATAAAATACATATTACAATTTACATTAACATACAATACACACACACACACACACACACACACACACACACACACACACACACACACACACACACACACACACACACACACACACAGGGAGACTGAAGAGGGACATTACTACATAGAAATATCATGTTTAGCCAATATTTTATAAAAAATAAAATACATATTACAATTTACATTAACATACAATACACACACACACACACACACACACACACACACACACACACACACACACACACACACACACACACACACACACACACACAGGGAGACTGAAGAGGGACATTACTACATAGAAATATCATGTTTAGCCAATATTTTATAAAAAATAAAATACATATTACAATTTACATTAACATACAATACACACACACACACACACACACACACACACACACACACACACACACACACACACACACACACACACACACACACACACACACACAGGGAGACTGAAGAGGGACATTACTACATAGAAATATCATGTTTAGCCAATATTTTATAAAAAATAAAATACATATTACAATTTACATTAACATACAATACACACACACACACACACACACACACACACACACACACACACACACACACACACACACACACACACAGGGAGACTGAAGAGGGACATTACTACATAGAAATATCATGTTTAGCCAATATTTTATAAAAAATAAAATACATATTACAATTTACATTAACATACAATACACACACACACACACACACACACACACACACACACACACACACACACACACACACACACACACACACACACACACTAGGATAAAATATGAGTTAGGTTTACTTAGCAGAAGAAAATAAGCACGCAGAAATATAATTTTCAGTTTCCTACCACACCAAGAGACTTTTCCTTTCTTAACACAGTGAATGGAGGTGCAATGAAGTGAGACCATTGACAGAACACACATGAATAAGTTAGGGCTAAAAGGAGCTGAAAAGACATAGATGAATGATATTGAATAACACATGAACACACACACACACACACACACACACACACATCTCACTAAATTAAATAGAAAAGCTTCATAAACATAATTTGACCTTCAATGACCTTTCATTCTGGATCTGCTGAATTCAAAACAGCAATACATCTGACCTTGAATGACCTTGTGTCCTGGGTCTTGCTGAGGTCAACATATACCAACATTCCTCACTAAATAACCAAATTTCATGCAACTTGACCTTAAATGACCTGTATTCTGGGCCATACTAAGGTCATTTTGCAAGATTTGAATGAATATACCTTTTCTTGTGTCTGTTCTCTACCTAATCATGTGTGTGTGTGTGTGTGTGTGTGTGTGTGTGTGTGTTTCCATCAATACACACACACACACACACACACACACACACACACACACACACACACACACACACACACACATATACACAGATGCATAGATACATACATACATACAAACAGCAGTAGCAGCATTATGAAAACAACTTAATTTTCTTTTTTTTTTTTTTCTGTAAGATGTTATAGTCTTCCACAAACCCAAGGAGGAGGAGCAGGAGGAACATACATACATACATACAAGGGAGAAACAAACACAAAAATTTACAGCATTACTCCAGAGAGACATTGCTAAATACAACCACTCAACCCCAAATTTACTGTCATAATATACCATATATCTGCTGAACAAAAACAAAACTTGCCTCTTACACAGACAGACAGACAGAGAGAGAGAGAGAGAGAGAGAGAGAGAGAGAGAGAGAGAGAGAGAGAGAGCATCCCCACCCCTAACATACTTCACAAGATAGGGACATTGCAAAATATTCTCTAACCATTTCTTGTGACGTCAGCTCTTTAACTGTTGGCAAATCCGAGCTGGTTGGAGTCCTGAGTGGCCACTTGTGGGAAGGCACGGAAGGCAAATGCACACTGCACCTTGCACACGTGGTCATTCAGAATAGACTCAGGACTGTAGGACTGGGCCAGGTGGAAGCAGTTGTCTATCTTGAGGCTCTGGCAGACAGGCTGTGGAGGAGAGAGAGACAGAGAAACACTCAGCTTTGTATATAAGTGGACTCCAGGTACCATTGTTAGTTGAGGCTGGCAGACTAGCTGTGAGAGAGAGAGAGAGAGAGAGAGAGAGGGAGAAATACTTAGATTTGCCTTTAGGGAGTCTCTAGGCACTTGTTAATTGAGGCTCTGGCAGACAGGCTGTGGGGGTTGGGTTTAATAAGCAGATAAACAGACAGATAGGCACTTCCAGGCATTGATAGCATTATAAATAGCAAAACAAACAGACAAACAGACAGACAGACAGATGCACAAGACTCACCCCTTCCTTGGTACAGGTGCACATAACACAAGGAGAGATGCGTTCTGCTCCACTTATGTCGATGTTAGTCTTGCCTACGCCACATGACACACGCTCTTTCCACAGCTCAAGGTTCACCCCGGGGAGGTCGCGACATGACACTCGGGGGTTCCTGGGGGTGAGGAAGGGATAAGGGGATAGCATTTTGTCTGTGTCTGTATGTGTGTGTGTGTGTGTGTGTGTGTGCAGGAGCAGTACTTACAGGAAGGGGTCTGGAAGGTCAAAGACAGACCACTGTTCACTTTCCACATAGTCACAGTTGTCACACAGAAGCTTGGACAGTGTCACCTGTAGAGAAGAGACACACTTGAGCTCATTTGTTTGCTGCTAAAACACTTCATTTGTTAAGTAAGATCAAGATAAGTTAGCTAATTTGATTAGTAAGGTTAGACATAACTAGATTTAGGACAGATTAGGTAATTAAGTTAAGTTTTGAGTAGATTTGGCAAGGTTACTTAGATTTTAAGTTGATTTGATAAGTAAGGTGATTTACTTTTACTAATGCTACTATCATTTCTACTACTATTATTCCTTTCTATCCTATGGCTGACTGGGATAAGAATGTGTGTGTGTGTGTGTGTGTGTGTGTGTGTGTGTGTGTGTGTGTGTGTGTGTGTGTGTGTGTGGCTTGTGTGGGATTGCCAGCCTGGTATATAAAGAGAAATGAACTATTGCTATTACTACTACTGCTGCTCACCACCCACAGACAGAGATACTACTGCTACTATTATTACTATTACTACCACCACTACTTAACACCAACAGAGATACTATTACTACTACTGCTACCACCACCACCACTCATTACTCACAGATGGATAGACTACTGCTACTGTTACTACCACCACCACCACCAAGGAAGACCCACCTTTCTTATTTCAGTGAGCTGAGGGTCGGTGAAGCGCACAAGTGGGTCAGCATTCTCATACCAGAACCGGTCACAGCAGCGGAGGTTCCTGAACTGAATGCCGAGGATGCAGCCGAACGTGGAACCGACCAGTCCACCGTGCAGCGGCGTCTCAATCAATCCACCAGTGAACAGATCTATGTCATCCACGTGTGCGTACGTCCGTTTCATTCGCTCGATCACCGGCCTCGCTATCTCCCTGTGCAGGTCATCAAACGACCTCGCCCTGGTCAGGTTACAGAGGGCCCTGTACTCATTGTAAGGCTGCAGTCCATGGTCTCTGCCTCGCTGGATGTTGAGGGCAGCCAGGTCCAGGCCAGAGAATGGCTGCCGCTTGTCTTCAAAGAGATGGTTGGTCACCTCATCTGTCAAGAACTGGTCCAGTGTCTCCATGGACACAGTAGTCAGGCCGCGGATGATCTCATCAAGCATCCCAGGCTGGTAGAGTAGGTCTGGGTTGAAGAAGTGTTCGCTCAGCTTGACAGGAGGGTTGTGCTTGGCAAATATTCCGTCCATGCGCTCCAGGGAAGGCTTGAGTAGAGAGTGGCCAAAGCGGAAGGCTATGCCAAATTCATTGAGCACTGTTGGGTTGCAGTATGCATCGTAATCTGAGAGAGAGAGAGAGAGAGAGAGAGAGAGAGAGAGAGAGAGAGAGAGATAGTCATTAGGAGTGCAGTGTGTTAGAGGGAAATGTTGCACACATACACACACACACACACACACACACACACACACACACACACACACACACACACACACACACACACACACACACATTAACCTACCTTCAGAATAGCCCTCAGGCAGCAAGTTAAGCTCATACAGATTAACAGCGTTCCACCCCAGCACCCTTGGCAGCCACTCATTGTACGTGACATGCTGGTTGATGGCCGTCACGATACGCCGGGCATTTTGGAAGAGCTGCTCATCATTCCAGTGTTTGTTGAGGCGCTTCAGTTCCCCGGCCACTCTGTTGTGTTCACGCATCATCAGAGTGTGTAGCGCAGCCAAGCCAGGCTGCTCTGAGGCCCGGGTGTCTCCTGTGGGTGGGAGGAAACAGACAAGTGGATGTTTTCAAGGCTTTCTCTCTGTTTTTTCCTCTTATTCACTCAGTCATACACACACACACACACACACACACACACACACACACACACACACACACACACACACACACACACACACACACACACACACACACACACACACAGACAAACAAAAAACATACTCTTTGAAGGGTCTCTATTTCTCTTCCTCTCTCTCTCATTCACCCATTCAGTCAATCACATACACATAAATGACTCTTTAAAGACTCTCTCTCTCTCTCTCTCTCTCTCTCTCTCTCTCTCTCTCTCTCTCTCTCTCTCTCTCTCTCTCTCTCTCTCTCTCTCTCTCTCTCTCTCTCTCTCTCTCTCTCTCTCTCTCTCTCTCTCTCTCTCTCTCTCTCTCTCTCATTCACCCATTCAGTCAATCACATACACATAAATGACTCTTTAAAGACTCTCTCTCTCTCTCTCTCTCTCTCTCTCTCTCTCTCTCTCTCTCTCTCTCTCTCTCTCTCTCTCTCTCTCTCTCTCTCTCTCTCTCTCTCTCTCTCTCTCTCTCTCTCTCTCTCTCTCTCTCTCTCTCTCTCTCTCTCTCTCTCTCTCTCTCTCTCTCTCTCTCTCTCTCTCTCTCTCAGTCATATGTAGACAGTGACATCATCTAGTAAGCAATGCAAACAGTAACCTTACCTAACCTTACCTAAGCTAACCTCAGCCAAACACTAACCTCCAGTGAAGCACCGGCCAGAGGGAGCCTGACACTCATGGTTCTCATTCTCAGTGGGCAGCAGGTCTTTGCCTCACAGGGGGTTGGGTGTGCCTCGTAGCATGCCGTCCTGCAGGGGTAGTGGAGTAGCAGTAGTAGTACATTATTCTGCATCTCTCTTTCTCCCTCTTTTCAGAACCAATAGGTATGTGTGTGTGTGTGTGTGTGTGTGTGTGTGTGTGTGTGTGTGTGTGTGTGTGTATGGGTGTCAGTGGCCAGCCTAGCACTGTGAGATGCTACTACTACTACTACTTTTCAGGTTGTTAGCACCCAGTCAATAGGGAGATTTTAAAACAAGATCAGACTAGTATATAGATGTGGATGACAGATATAGAAGCCTCATGCTGGTTTTCCCCGGTGCTGCACACTTACCGACTTGGTCCTCAGTTGCTGCTGCTCACACTTGTCTGAGCCATAGGTGTGAGAGGCGTCGATGAAGGCAGTCACTTGGTTCATTTGCTCCCGGTAGCCTGGTCAACAAATTACTTGTGTTATGATGGTGATAATGATAATAGCAATGGTAATTCTTTCACTCTTGGGAGCCTGGTTGAAGGAATTATGTTTAAGCAATAGTATTAATATGTTTAGGTGATGAAAGTGTTATTGGTAGTGTTGATTTTCTTCTTTTATCATTTTATTGGCCTTGCTGTGTTAGGTTTAGATGATAGAGACTAAACACACAGACAAACACACAGACACATTATCTCACACTCTATGTGTCTCTCTTTGTCTTCCTCACACCTACATGGAGAAGCAAAGACAAACTATCTCACTCTCTCTATCTGTCTCTCTCTCTCTGTCACATCCCACAAGAGAAAATAGACACACACAGCATACCTTCATATCCTCTCTCTCTCTCTCTCTCACACACACACACACACACACACACACACACACACACACACACACACACACACACACACACACACACACACACACACACACACACACACACACACACACACACACACACACACACACACACCTAGAGTCAGCTGGCCTGGCATGGAGCGGGTCAGGGGGATGCAGAATGGCTGGCCAGATGATATATTGACAGGAGGGAAAAATGGATCGTTCTGAGGAATGGCTATGGGGAAACACTCAGGGTGGACTGTCTGGGGAGAGTCACATCTGCGGTAATCCAGAATCGAGTCTTGGAAACCTGGAAGAGAGAGAAGTGAATGTGTTTAGTGGGTGAGGTGAAGAGATGCTGGGCCAGGAGTCAGTGTATTTACAGACATGAGGTAAAGAGAGAATAAGTACTTTTTTTTTTTATCAACACATACACAGTTAAGTTAATATTAGAAAACATATACCTGTTAACACTAGAATGAGAAAGAGAAACAGGAGATTTGATAACTAATGGAAAAAAACAGATAATGATAAACAACAAAGATAGATTAGGTTAGGAACAGACTAAGAAAATATATAGTTTTAGTGACAAGTATGCAGAAATTAAAGAAAACTAAACATATAAAGATCAGGAGACAACAAATCAATAGTTTATCAGACCTTGGAAGCTACAACTATGTAAACACACACACACACACACACACACACACACACACCTACCTTTGTTGATGGGGGTGAAAATAATATCATGGTCAATAAACTGGCCCCACTGCATGACCATTAGGGTATAGCGGACGTGCGGTGCAGACACGTCGTTGTGCATGTTGGTGGAAATGAGCCGAGGGGAAGGGAGAGGCTTGCCGGTGACTCAAGTGACACGAGGCTTAGACAGACCTGGGAGAGACAAGAGAAGGTTTAGGGGTACTTGAGTGTATTGTAAAGAAATTCATTTGTTTATCTATCTGTCAGGCTGGCAGTCCCACAGAAGGCAAGGTTTGGGGGTACTTGATTGTACTGTAAGGAAATTGGTTTGTTAATCTATCTATCTGTCAGGTTAGCAGTCCTATAGAAGATAAGGTATGGGGGTACTTCAGTGAGAATTAAGTTTATATATCTATCTGTGAGACTGGCAGTCCTATACAAAGCACAGACAAGGCACCACACACTCACACACACAATAATAACAGTAATATATCTATCTGTCTGTCTGTCTATCTACATACAAGGCTAGCAATCCCACAGAAGCCAGCCCAGACAAGGCACCACACACTCACACACACAATAATAATAGTAATCTATCTATCTGTCTGTCTCTCTGTCTACATACAAGGCTAGCATTCCCACACAGGCCAGCACAGACAAGGCACCACAGACTCATTTACAAACATATTTATTTATACTCTTTCCTAACTTTATCAAGCTTCAGTTCTTTATTTCTTGTCCTGTCCTGATTACTGACCCTGAGAATTTTGCTTATGTCATCCTTGTCATGCTCTCTATATCACTTTGGGTCCTCTAGCTGTCTGAAATGACTTCTCTCTGATTCTTAACTTTATAAAGCCTGAACACATTATTTATGTTCTATCCCTAACACTAATACAGACACATAGACATCTATCTGATCTACTCTTGACTTTATCCCTTACTTCATCAAACTTAAACACTTAATTTCTTGACCTATCCCAAATACCAACACACACACATGCACACACACATATATATACACACATACACAGACATACAGACAGACAGACACTCACCGTCCTCATAAGAAGGACGTAGGAGTCGACTTTTTGCCCTGAACGACTTGCCGAAGGACGGGAAGTTAAGATTATTGCACCACCCTGTAGCTGTGCGGAAACGCAAAGTGTGGTCGCAGGGCAGTGTCTGGTCGTCACGCTCAAACACGCTAGGAATTTCCGTGATATCGCTGACGTCAGTGTTAGGCAGAACCTCCATCAAATCCAGTACGTTGTTTGGGGAACCTGACTCAATGTCTTTGAGCTGGCCGTCTGCTGCCCGAGTCTTGCGTGACCTGGCTCTGGTGGTGGAGAGACTGTCAGCGGTGAGGCGTGGTAGACAAAACTGTGGTGTTTTTATCATTTTCTCTGTTGTTTTATTGTTTGCTTGGCTTTCTGTTGTTAATTATGGGAAATTTCTGCTGTTTTGTGTGTTTTTTCCAGTTATTTTATTGTCTACCTGGTGTACTAAGGCAAATTAGATAGAGATACATACATACATACATACAAACATACATGGATGCATTACTGACATGAGTAAAAGTGAGATACACACACACACACACACACACACACACACACACACACACACACACACACACACACACACACACACACACACACACACACACACACATTACTGACCACAAAAGTAAACAAAAACTCACTCAGAGAGGAAATTGTTTACAAATCGTGCCGAAGCAAACTGGAGAATGAAGGAAGAGTTTGATATCTTGACAGCCTGTGCCTTGGGCTTGCTGAAGGCATAGGCCGACCCCAGCGGCCCCTTGTGGTCAGCAGTGAGCTCTGTGTATGGGGGAAACACTGTCACCTTACTTAATACACTGCAAATGTCACTGGCAATCTGTATAGCCAGGGGTATGACAAAATTCATCATTTTCTTTACTTCATTATGCATGTTAAATCTTTCATTGATGTTTGATATGAAAATTTTTTGTGATTTTATTTATTTGCTTTATTTTGTTTATTTATGCAAGAGCAACAAAAAATGCAAGAAAATAAAAAAAGAAAAATACTAATTCATTTATTACTTGTTGTATAGCACTCTCTGAGCATAACACCAGCTACACATTGAATAATCTGCTCTTTTTAATCTTTTCTTTCCTGTAGGTGCTCTAAAATATTCTATGCATTGCCTTTAGTGTTGTGAATGGCACCATATATCTGTGCAAGAGTTAATGGGAGTGTCTGTAGTCAGGGATACCACAAAATTCTTAGTGGTTTTATCTATTTACTTTATTTTGTTTATTTAAGAGCAACAAAAATGCAAGAAAATAAAAAAAAATTTCAATAAGCATATTTCTGATACAATTTTCTGTACAGAGAAAGATTTTGTTATGTTAGGTTACTGTAGATTCAGCTTAACCAGTCAACCTTGCTAGATAAGATTGTAATGCATTTTCACATCATAAAACTCATAAATCTATCAAAATTTGAAAAGATTTGTATATTTCCACATTCATTTTCAAGGATGCATGACTGACTGCATAAGACAAAACTACAGTAACCTAAGCAGGCCATACCTAACAAACAATTCACTACTTACAAGAAATTATATCAGGAAAATGATCATTACTTTCTCTTTTTCTGGAGTCCCAGATTGCACAGACTCCCTGCAACAGACAACAGCACAGGGCAAGTAACCAGTACAGACACAGGGAAGGAACTTTACCACCATCACATTGATTTGACTGTGCCCATAATAAGCAGCAGTGTGTGTGTGTGTGTGTGTGTGTGTGTGTGTGTGTGTGTGTGTGTGTAGGGGAACAAAAAAAAGAAAAACAGGTTACTGGTCAAACCTGGTCAAACTTGTTGGGCTCGTAAAGGTCGAAGGGAGCATAGAAGGTGTCTGTGATGGGACGCTCTTTCACCTTCTCCTCCTGGCAACAAGGAAAACATTGAGAGCACAAGAAAGGTTGGTGCAGTAAGCCATTGGGCCTACACGTGGCAGCCCGTCTCTACTTCCAATGTCATCCCTACCCATACATTGGTCTGTGATGAACTTACAGAACATTTGCAGAGGACACAGTACTGGCATGTCAGGATTTAAAGCAGAACACTTGCAAAGAACACTGTACTGGCAAAACTTACATCAAAATAGGCCACAGTATTTGGCATGAGAGAGGCCACAAATTTGAAACACCTGTGAGAGATAATGGTTTGTTAATGCTTGGTCTGGAAATAGATGTTGACCAAAATTAATTAGACAAGCCAGTGAGTAATGATAGAAGTTTACTGAAGCTTCCTGAGGTCTTGCAGTCAATCTGGTTGTCATGTTCACCTCAAATACATCAGTCTAAGGCTCTGAATAACCATTTCACTAACTAATGCACTCATCTATCACACAAACACATACTTGAATCTTCCTGAGGTCTTGCAGGCAATCTGGTTGTCATGTTCACCTCAAATACATCAGTCTAAGGCTCTGAATAACCCTTTCACTAACTAATGCACTCATCTATCACACAAACACATACTTGAATCTTCCTGAGGTCTTGCAGTCAATCTGGTTGGTGTCGGCCATGAGGATCTGGGTGTTTGCCGGGCCGCGCTGCACCTTGAGGAGGCCGCCAGAGAAGGCACGCAGCTCGTCACTCTCCTCCTTGCTGGACCCGTAGATTACCGACCCATCAATGAAGGATGTCACTTGGTTGATCTGTTCTCTGGGGCCTGTGTGAAGTGTCACCATTAATAAGAGTGATGATAATTTTTGTCTATCCATGTATCTATCTATCTATATATTTAGGAGTCGGTAATAATAATAATCTCTATCTATTTATATGTCCACCTGTACATAATCATGGCCCAGACAAGGCACCACACACACACACACACACACACACACACACACACACACACACACACACACACACACACACACACACACACACACAGCAGATGCAGGTATTTCCTAGAGTCCATATATTGATGCACCCTGACAAACACACAGACACACACACACACACACACACACACACACACACACACACAGCAGATGCAGGTACTTCCTAGAGTCCATATATTGATGCACCCTGACAAACACACACACACACACACACACACACACACATCCCTTCCCAAACAGACAAGCAAGTGTATGAGTGAGAGAGTGCCAAGAGTGCCTACCCAATGTGCATCCGGTTCGGGGGCAGTGCCAGACCGTATGTATTCTTGGCACTTTTGCTTGAGTGGGGAGTAGACCGGGTCGTTGTCTGGCAGCCGGATTGGGTAACACTCTGGGTGAAAGTCTCGGAAGTTGACACCACAGCAGCGCAGACATTGACCAATGTAGCCTGGGGGGGGGGTATTAGGTTAGGTTAGATGAGGTTGGGTGATGGGATAGATAAATTTCTGTTAGCTTAGGTTAGGTCAGGTTGGGAGATAGATTCTGTTAGTTTAGGTAGGTTAGGTTAGGTGTTGGGAGATAAATTTGTTAGGTAAGGTATATCTACTTATTTGCACCTCAACCACAAATCACTCAACCACAAACACATATAGCATTCTCCAAAGCACCCCAAATTACAACGCAAACAGTCAGACACACACACACACACACACACACACACACACACACCAGCTATTATCAGCACACACATTCAGTCCAAACACACCAAAACAAACCTACCATCTGGGGCGTGTGTGCCATGTCGTGGGAGATGAACTGGCCAAACACAGCAGCCACAGATGTCATAAACTTGTGGGGTGTGTCATGGTCGCGGTGCAGAGCCAGGCTGATGGCTCGCGCTGATGGCAGGAAGTCACCAGAAACAGCTTGGCGAGGAACAGCAACTCCATCGCCATAATCCGCCGGGAGGAAACGGAGGTAGCGAGTGTTGGTATTGCCCCATCTCGGATTCTGCACGTTGTTACAGTAACCGTTGAAGGCTCAGTATTTGCGTGGCTGGCAGGGAAAGTCCACCTCCACAGGGCACTGGTCGCCCAGCACCGTCCCCCGCACATCAGCTGTAGGCAGCCCATAGCTCACCTGGTCTCTCTCCAGCCGGAATCTTGAAGCAGGGAGGGATAGGGGGTGTTGAAAGCTGGAAGTGCTAGAAACTCAAAATTTCAACTCAGGCTTATCTCAATCTGTATGGTTTCTTTCTGTCTCCTTTTCAAATTTTTCTCAATGTCCTGTTTTTGTGAATTGCTACCTTTTTAGAAATGAAAACCTACCACTAACAGTCTTCTGATCATCCCTATCTCCCTTTTAAAGCCTAATTCAAGCTTGTTTGTTTGTAATCTCCTCCTCTGCCTTCCTCCTATCTTCTTTTCAAATCTCTCAGTGTCCTGTTTTTGTTAAGTGCTACCTTTTTAGAATTGAAGACCCACCACTAAACACTCTGATCATCCCTATCTCCCTTTTAAAGCTTGTCTCTGTAATCTCCTGTGCTTTCCTCCTATCTTCTTTTCAAATCTCTCTGTCCTGTTTTTGTGAATTGCTACCTTTTTAGAATTGAAGACCCACTACTAAACAGTCTGATCATCCCTATCTCCCTTTTAAAGCTTGTCTCTTTGTAATTTCCTCCTGTACCTTCCTCCTATCTTTTTTTCAAATCTCTCAGTGTCCTGTTTTTGTGAATTGCTACCTTTTCAGAATTGAAGACCCATCACTAAATACTCTGATCATCCCTATCTCCCTTTTAAAGCTTTTCTTTTTGTAATCTCCTCCTGTGCCTTCCTCCTGTCTTCTTTTCAAATCTCTCAGTGTCCTGTTTTTGTGAATTGCTACCTTTTTAGAATTGAAGACCCACCACTAAATACTCTGATCATCCCTATCTCCCTTTTAAAGCCTAACTCAAGCTTGTCTCTTTGTAATCTCCTCCTGTGCCTTCCTCCTCTCTTCTGCACAAGTTTCCCAGAGTGTGGTGTGAGTTGGTAAGGTGGCACCAGGAGTCAAGACTCACTGTTGTGCAGTGTATTTGGTGGCCTCCTCTGAGATGAGAGCAATTCTGGAGATGTTCTTGGCTACAACCTTGGTCTTGTGTGATGCGGCCATGAACCAGGCGGGCGTGCCGGGGACATGCCGCGCCCCTGGAATGTGATGACATGGGATATTGCATTGTGGGTAGAGATTCACATAAGAACACAAGGGCTACAAGTGGGCAGTCCTTGTATAAAATATTCCTGCTCATTTTATTGCTGCTACTGTTTATTGATGGGTAGAAATATACAAGGGTCTCTCTCTCAGTCTCTGTCTTTCATCCCTTTCAATGGTAAATTCCTGAACCCCCAGCCTAATTCTGTATCTCCCTTTGCCTGTGACTTAAACTCTTCCAGGATGACCTTTTGACCTTTCTATAGTGGCTGACACCTTAATGACAAACCAAAACTGGACAAACAAACAAAAAAAACACAACAGCTAGGTAAACACACACACACATACACACACACACAGACACACAGACAGACAAACACTCACCGCTCTGGTATATGGCAGGTTCAACAGTATCAAATCTCTCGTTCACGGCCACAGCAGCTTGTTGGACTAGGTTACCCATGTCTCGGAAGCTGATGTGGGGCATGGTGACATGAGGACCTGTGGCAGAAGATTCATTGAGTGATGGATGGATGGATGGATGAATGGATGGTTGGTGAATTGAGTATGGTAATGTTAGGAACTGTTAGAGATTGAGAATGGATGGATGGAGTAAGCAGGTTAGTGATTGACAGAGTGACTAATGAATTTATGAATGGATGCATGGACTGTGTGTGTGTGTGTGTGTGTGTGTGGATGAGTAATTGAGTATCTGATGAATGGATGGATGGACAGAATAGCACCTTACAAATTGGTATAGTGCATAATAGTAGTTGTAATACTTAAATATAGTAATAGTTTTGTGATATAATAGTATGTTGATATCGCCAAGACTAGTGAAGCAACATTACATAAACTCAGTGATAGTATTTATGATAACTTTATGATAATTTACACCACCATCACCACCCATTACTCACTTACCTGAAGGAATGGGGTCAATATCCACAGGTAAGGGAAATCCTGAGGTTCCTAAGGGGATTTGCTGAAGGGACCTCTCCTCTCTTCCTCCTCTTTCCCCATCCTTTCCTCCTCCCCAGACCTCCATGCCTGCCACAGTCAGCCACAGACACCACCATGTCACCACACAGGCTGTCATACACACTCTGGAGAAGAAATGGAGCGAGATAATACAATGACACAAAGGGAAACAATTTTCAGGGTCAGTAATTATGTTTAGGAAAATAAATAATTGGTTTAAACTTAATAAAAGGTAGAGGTTAAGAGGGGTCTGATAGTGGTCTTAAAGTGGTATAGGGGACATAATAAGAGTGATATAAGCAAAATTCTCCAGGTAGGGCAATAAATAATGAGTTTGTGCTTGATAAAGGCAGAATTAGATTAAGAGGAAGTCTAATCCATTTCTTCAAGTGATGTGAGATGCAACAAGGGTGATATAAGCAAAATTCTGAGAAATAAACAGGGAAGGACAAGAAAAATGGATTCAAGCTTGAGGATAGATTTAAGAAAGACGGGATAGAATGGCATAGACTCAGTAATCAGGTTGTTAGTACTGAGTCATTGGGGA
>NC_087159.1:30880000-30905000 GCF_035594125.1 Scylla paramamosain | reverse complement strand
GTGTGTGTGTGTGTGTGTGTGTGTGTGTGTGTGTGTGTGTGTGTGTGTGTGTGTGTGTGTACTTTTTAGAGATGACCTTCTAGTTGTTCTTCTCTTATGGTATTTTTCTTTTCTGTCTCTTTCTGTACAATATGTCCTTTATTTCCTCAGCATCCTGAATGGTATTCTTGGTAATATCTGTTTTATTTTCTCTCTACCTCTCCCTTCCACAGCACTCATCCAGGTGGAGGTAGAACCAGTGGGACGATGGTTCCACATATATGAGGCACGGCGTCTGCGGGGCCACCTCACCTCCTCAGTTGGGGAAAGTGAAGAGGAGAGTGAGGAGGAGGAGGCTCAGGAGGTGGAGGTGGAGGATGACATACACTATCTTCGCTCTCTCAACCCAGCAGACTGGAAGGTGAGAACTCAGCCAGCATGGTCCAGTCATAGCAACATAAGAATGGAGAAGACTGCAAAAGATTGGCTGGCCTACACTGGATAACTCCTGTACTAACCATGAAAATCTGTTATCCTCCTCTTCCCCATGCAGTCAGCCTTCCTATTGCCATCTGGCCTCTATATGCATATGCCTAGTCATCTAACCTCATGATATCACTTATGGTGTAGGTGCTGACCACATGAATGCTAAGCCTGTTCTATTTGTCCACTACTCTGTGAACCAGTTCTTACTAAGCTCTTTTCAAAACCTAAACTTATCTAGCATATATAGTTCTGTCTTGATTGTTCACTATGAGAGCATCACTTACCTCTGTCATTTATTTGATTAGTATCTTTCTTTTATATATTGATACATTTCTACAACATTGCCTTTCAGGACCAGGATCATTATGCAGTACTGGGACTCCGAAAGCACAGGTACAAGGCCTCTGATGATGACATCAAAAGAGCGTGTAAGTCCTGGTGGCATCTGGAGCTAGAGTGTATAGTGTACTGAGTACCAAGTTTTAGTGCACCTGCTGTTTGAAGGTATTTTTATAGTGCCAGTTTTCAGTTGCAGTGTCAGCCCTTTTAGTCTTGGTATTTTTATTTTATTTGTATATTTTCAATAACTACATTTTATTTGTGCCTTGCTATGGATGTATGTGGTTGGCTTTGCTATACCAAAGCTCCTGGGGTGTAGTATGGTGGTTTGAGACTATGACTATGGCCACACTGGCAATGGTTGTAAGCAAGCAGGTGAGTGTGATAAATGGTGAGAAAAGTGGGAGCATTGTACCAAATAAGTGTGGCCACACTGACAGTGAGTGGGCGTGGGCGAGCTGTGTCTTCCTGTGGCCCACAGCGAGGAGCATTGTCAGTTGACTTTTGTCAATCATCTGGCACAGGCAGTTTGTTGCCTGCTATTGACATTGCATGGCTAATTATTGAAGTTTTTGCTCACACCAATCATTTGGGATACATTTGCTAAAGTAGAACCCAAAGGGAATGCCATCATGTTGTTTGTAGTAATTACTATTAATTATGAAACCATGCCCATAACTGTTAGCTTTAACAAGCTCTTGAATTGTAGCTAGGTGGTGCATACAGAAGAGCAGAGAGAATGTGTCTGAAGAATAGTTGGCGCCCCTATGGCTATGAGTGTGAATGATATTTGTAAGAGTGTGTGGTGGTTTGTCTGGGCCACCCCATGTGGGATTGGCAACCTGATATATAGATAGATAGATAGACATTATATTTTCTGATCATTGGTTTTATGCTAAGATATCTGTAAGTCTAATATAATAATTAGCATTCCCTTTGGTACGTGCTTAAAACAGGATGACCCAACACTTGGGTAAAGGAATGAGAGTGCAGCATTAGTGTGCACTTCCGTCCATTGTGTTACTCCTCACAGACCGCATGATGGTTCTGTGGCACCACCCAGACAAGCGGCGAGCAGCTGGGGAGGAGGTGAGGGATGACGATGACTACTTCACCTGCATCACCAAAGCCTATGAGATTCTTGGGGACCCCATCAAGCAACTCTCCTGGGAGTCGGTGGACCCAGAGTTTGATGACGAGGTGCCGGCTGTCAGTGCACACAATAAGGCAAACTTCTTCCAGGTAAGCGCTGATCCCCACTAAGAAGAAAATTTATTCCACAAAGAATTCAAAGGTCTTTTAACTCCATGTCATACTGTAATGTCAAATATATGTGCACACAAGGCAAGCGCTAACTCCTATTAGGAAGAAAAAATGACTCAACAAAGAATTGAAAGTTCAGTATTCATTGCTATTTGGTACATCTTTTCTTTACCACTAACCACTCTGGGACAATTCTTCACATTCTACAGCCATCTCCAAACATTATACTGGCTAGAAATTGCAAAAAAATCTATTCCTTTTCACCGCTTTTTTCTTGCAGGTGGTTATAAAGATTGTATACATTACTTGTAGTGGTGTGGATGATTACATATCACTGAAGGGATTAACTCCATCTCATATTGTAATGTCAGGTCTATATATTAGATTATATAACTCTCTCTCTCTCTCTCTCTCTCTCTCTCTCTCTCTCTCTCTCTCTCTCTCTCTCTCTCTCTCTCTCTCTCTCTCTCTCTCTCTCTCTCTCTCTCTCTCTCTCTCTCTCTCTCTCTCCATCTTCTTCAGTCTCCACCACATCTTTGTAAGGCACAGTGTTGCATTGCAGATTTTCACAGGGGTGTTTGAGTGCAATGCTCGTTGGTCCACCCACAAGCACGTTCCTGGCTTGGGCAAACCTGATGACACCAAACAAAAGGTCAGTCCAGATTAGCAGATTAAGTAACTGGAGAGAGTGATTGGCCTGTACAGTCACATCAATCTCCCTTGTACTGTTTTAGAAGTGAGATTACTAGTAGCAGAAATGCAAGTAGATATTTGGTGACAGTTTACTTTTTATAGTTACCATCATCATATGCTATGTTGATGGAAAGATAGACCAGTAATTTTGAAAGTTTGTTTAAAATATCATACACTATAATTTTCCTCAGCATAGAGGGTCCAGTAACTTACACATAAAACATCATTTCAAGATTTCTTTATGAATAGTGTTTATTTTGTATTGTTAACCGACTTAATTTTCATCACTGTGCAGGTTGATCGCTTCTATGGATTCTGGTACGACTTTGATTCCTGGCGAGAGTTTTCATATCTGGATGAGGAGGAAAAGGAGAAGGGACAGGAGTGAGTCTTCACTATTTGTATGTCTGGTCTTTTTAGAGTTATGTGTATTCCACTCCAGCCTTGCTTTATCTTCCCAAAGGCAGCAAAAATGGTGAAATTTGTATCTTGAAACATTAACATTGAATAAAATTTTAATTGAATAAGGAAATAATGCCCAAACTTAAGCCTAGACTTGAAATTGGAAAAAATAACAAGAAAATTTAATATGGATAGACAGAATACCCAGACTTATGGCAAGGAAAACTGGCACTGACATTGTTCTGATTGCTTTAACTGGTCATTTTAGTTTCTTTGAATATTTTGTAACAGTGCAATGTGACTGCAATGTTGTGGTCGCCTTCCCTTCTTTAAATCAGTCAATCTTGCCAGCCGGGAGGAGCATTGATGGATAGAGAAGCAGAACAAGGTAGAGCGAGCGAGGCGTCGGAAGGAGGAGATGGGTCGATTGCGCAGGCTAGTTGACAATGCATATGCCTGTGACCCAAGGATAGCCAAGTATGTTTCGTTACTTATTACTGATTTTGTGTATTTTCGTTGTATCCCAATAAAAGTTGAAATTTTGTGCATTATCCCAAGAGATATTTATCACAAGGAGTACTTTTTTCTGTTGTTACATAATACTTCAAATTTCATTTTGATGGAAAGGTTTATGATGATTTAGATTGCAAAGAAGCTGTTCTTGTTTTACTTCTGACTCCTTATGAGGGAAAAATTAATTGCTGCTTTTGCTGTCTACTTCTGTAGCTAAAGAATGGGTAAGTTTATAGAAAAAGAGGGAAAGAGATGAAGAATTATATATATATATATATATATATATATATATATATATATATATATATATATATATATATATATATATATATATATATATATATATATATATATATAATTTTTTTAAGATTTAAAGAAGAAGACAAGGAAAGAAGACTGGCTCAGAAAAAGGCAAAAGCAGAGGCAATCAGGCAAAAACAAGAAGAGGAGGAGAGGGTGAGTGCACATTGTGATCTCCAGTATTAGCACCAGGCCAATCTCTAACTACTCTCGGACACATATATGCATTGATTTCTACAACAGACCAAGGCTTCACATTTTTCTCATTGATTTGTATTTTTCATGTCTTATGCTCGGAAATGCCATATATTTTGAAATACCATGCTATGTTGTCTTTTTTTTGAATGATATGTCTTGCTAATGTGTAAATTTGGTGTTTTCAGGTAAGGCAGGAAGCTGAGGAAGCAGAGAGAAAGAAAAGAGAAGCAGAGGAGGCAGAGTAAAGAGCAAAACAGGAGGTAGAAAAGAAGGAAAGAGAGGTGCTGAAGAAAGCATTCAAAAAAGAGAGGAAGGTGAGGAGGAGGGTAGAATCTGCTTGACATGTAAGAACTTACCACACACTTGTCTCTGTGATCGCTAACATAATCAAAAATTCTCCTGACAAATATATTGAATTTTCGTGGTGCACTTTCTTTCTAGTGTGTTCTAACTGACTGTCTTCAGCCTCTTTTTCATCACTGCAGTGTTGAGTCTCTTGCTACCTCCTACTGCTATTTTCATGCCAACTGCTCTTCTGATCTTGCTAACTGCATGCCTCACTGCACAAGTCTTTCTTCTTTCTTTCATCTCTATTCTGTCTACCTCTTTAATGCAAGAGTTAACCATTATTCTCAATCATTCATCCCTATCTCTGGTAAACTCTGGAACTCCCTGTCTGCTTCTGTATTTCCACCTTCCTATGACTAAAACTCTTTCAAGAGCGAGGTTTCAAGGCACTTACCCTGTTTGTTTGACTAACACTTGACTGTGTTCAGGAGCCAGCACCTCAGTGGGCCTCTTTCTTCTTTTTTTTTTTTTCAGTCTTTGTTGTCCTTGGCCAGTGATCCTCCAATATATATATAAAAAAAAAAATAATAATAATAATGATGATGATGATAATAATAATAATAATAATAATAATAATAATAATAATAATAATAATAATAATGATCCCTGGCTATGGCAAGCAAGCCCACTACATTATATCCTTTCCTCCTCCTGTTCCTTTCCTCTCCCCTTTCACTTTCATCTTGTCGCAGTCCTCCCTTCCTGTCACCTGCCCCTATAGTTCTCATGACTCATGCCTGGAGCCATCATTCTACCTGGCAAGTCTTTTTTTTTTTTATTTATTTTTTTTTTATCATTCATTTTAAGGCTACAAAATTTGCTAAAAAAAAAAAAGAAAAACTAAAAAATGAAACTCTACCCACTTTCATCTTCTGTAACATTTCACATTAAAATATTCTCATTCATTATATACTTTCAGATTTATATTTTTTTCCTTTTTCTTTGATGTCATTTTTTAAATGATTTTGATACAGTTCCTGTTCATAAGGGGCTGAGAGGACTGCATTTGTATTAGAAAGATGGAAAGAGCATTAAATTTAGTGTTCAAATGTGTAAATTAATTTGGAAACTAAAAAAATATATATACAAATTATGATTGCCTGTATTTTGTTCACGTAAATAATTTTAAAAAGCAACGTGAAATAGAATAAAGCACACATTCTTTGTCATTGCATAGATGTGATGGTGACAGTGATAAAGAACATCTCTGTATCTGTCTATCTTTATTTGACACCTCTTGATAAATACTCCATGAGGACATAACTGCAACAGATTTCTCTATTTAGTCCTGCCCTTGTATTCCCTTCCTCTTTGCTCTGAACTTCACATACTCTCTCTTCACCCTTTCCTCACATATTTCAGTAACATTTTTTATGCAAGATCTTTGGTCAAGGGCAATAAAAAGGGGGGAAAGAAAGTCCACTGAGATGCTAGTCCCAAAAGAAAGATCATAAGGATTATCCAGAATTGTTGGATAAGTGTTTTGAAAAGTTGGAACCAGCCATTTTAAAGAGTTCAAGTTATAGGAAGGAGGATCTTCTGGAGCAGGCAGGGAGTTCCAGAGTTTACTAGAAAAAAAATAGCAGTAAAAAGATAGCAAGATATGCAACATTGCAGCAATAACAGAGAGGCTGAAAATCATTAGTATAGTATCCTCTATTCCCAGATGCTGCGGACTCTCTGTAAGGACAACAGTTACTTTGCATCAGAGGAGGGGGAGCGAGTGCAGACCATGACAGATGTGGAGCTGCTGTGTGAGGCACTGGAGCTGACCTGCCTGGAGGAACTCAACAAGGAACTAGCACAAGTGGCCCAGGACAAGATGCAAGGGTGGGAGGTACTCATGAAGGAGGTGAGGGAGGATCAACAGTAGTAGTAGTAGTTAATTGACAAAGGTGAGTGAGAGAGATCAACAGTAGTAGTAATAGCAGTAGTAATTTTTTGACACAGGAGGTGAGTGTGGAGGGCCAACAGTAGTAGTAGTAGTAGTAGTAGCAGTAATTGTTGCTTATATAAAAAAAAGAAAAAGCATAATTTTTGTCATTCTTAAATCAAAAAATTTCCTAAGCCTTGAACCCAAAAGCTGCTCCAACAGACATATGGGTATCTGCATCACTTTTGAAATGAACTATGTTAGGTCTATTTAAGTCATGTTACATTACCTTATCTGATTAGCTAAATCTAAAGTAGCATAAAGCAAGCTAATCTAAATTAGAACAATCCACCCCAAATGATCTGGATATTCTGTATGACCTGTTTTCCCTAGGATAGTCAAACCTTTCAGACTATTTCTCCACTGATAGTTATGATTAGTACAAGGAGTCCTTGGTGTATGACAGTCTTGACTTTTGTCCTTCATATGTTTCTTTTACAGGCACAATAGTTATGTGTTTATGTCCTAGACTATGACTTTACAGTACAACAGTATTAGTATTAGTGATTGACATACTGCAGGTAGCTTACTTATGCTGGTTCTGACCTATGCAGAAAATCAGTTTATAACATGGCATAGGAACAGAACTCTGTCATAACTTGAGGACCCCCTGTAACACTTCTTTGCCTTCTCTCTCTGTTGTAGGTGAGTGAGGTGCGCAACAGGATCAAAAAGGAGAGGGAGGAGGTGCAGCAGCGGCAGCAAGGGGAGGGGGTGGAGGAGGAGGGGAAGGTTCATCACTCAAAGTCTGGAATCAAGATGACCTCCAGCTGCTCATCAAAGCCGTCAACCTCTTCCCTGCCGGCACAACAAAGAGGTGAGCTGGTTCGTGTGTGTGTGTGTGTGTGTAAATTGCTTCTTTTTATATATTTTTTGATATCTTATTATTATTGATGGTCCACAAGGCTGTCCCTTTCCACTGGGGCTGACAGGGCTAAGAGTGTGAATGACGTGTCATTCACCTACATTCGTCTGCTGGTCACCAAACCAGCTGTTCCCCATATGGAAAGAGGTCAGAGCTTGTAGTGATTGATCTTTGGGTAGGACTGAGACCATTCACACACCGCACACTGGGACAGTGAGGCCATAACCCTTCAGGTTACATCCTGTACTTACTTGCTGCTAGGTGAACAGGGGCTACACATGAAGAGATTCTCCCAGGACTTGAACCCATGCCTTCTCGGTTGTGAGCCGAGCATGCTGACACTAAGTGGTGTGCATGTGTGTGTGTGTGTGTGTGTATGTGTGTGTGTGTGTGTGTCTGTGTGTGTGTGTGTGTGTGTGGTGCCTTGTCTGGGCCAGCTGATGTGAGATTGCTGGCCTAGTATATAAATAGATGGGTTTTTTAAGCTTTAATATTTTATTTGATTGATTTATTGCCTTATTCTTGTGTTTCCATGTGTGTTTTAAAATGACTAATATCAAGGTTGTTATCTGATCCCTACTACTGTTCTCTACATACACACCATTTAGGTCTTCACGTGGTATGGGGAATATAACAAAGGTGACATTTATAAAATTCTCAGGATCATAATTAGGATAGAACAAGACACAATGGGTTCAAGCTTGAAAATAGTTAGAGAGGAAGAAATTGGTCCTCAGATGGAGTAGTAGATGAATGGAATGGACTCAGTAATCAGGTTGTTAGTGCTGAGTCATTGGGGAGCATTAAAGGATTAGACAAATTTATGGATGGGAATGATAGGTGGATATAGGTAGATATGTTTCATACAAGGATGGCTTCTTGCAGCTCCCTTAATGTTAGGTTATGTTTTTATGCATTGCTGTACTTAGAGGAACTCTTTGAACCCTCCATGCTGCAGGTGGGAGGTTGTGGCAGAGTATATCAACCAACACAGCCACCAGCATCACCAGGCTGGCCAAGGAGGTGCTCAATAAGGCCAAGGAGCTGCAACACTCAGACAAGCACATGAGGGAGGCAGCCAACAAGAATGCCTACCACAGCATGGAGAAGGCACAGGCTCGGCAGGTGATCAGCGACACCACAGCCTCCCAGAGATATGACAGTGAGTTCTTGCTGTTATGCTGACATTCAGATCATTCTTTTGCATCTTTGTGTAGTTTTATATCATGTTGATGCTTGGGTAATTTCTCATTTCTCTTTTTATACTAATTAATTATTACCATGAGTCTTCTCTGTATGAACTCAAGAGCTTTCTCCCTTCTCTGTGTAACTGCTGTGAATTGTCTTTTAGCTCTATGCAATATCACCAGCTGAGCTGTGAATCAATTCCAAGATATTTTAAGAAAAAACATGTTTTTAGGCTGATGTTAGATCTTTCCTTTGTGCAGCACCACAGGAGATGCTGGGGATGAACACTGCTGCTTGGGGAGCTGAGGAACAGAGGTTGCTGGAGCAAGCCCTCAAGACCTATCCAGTCTCTACTCCTGACCGCTGGGACCGCATTGCCAAGTGTGTCCCCAACCGAACCAAGAAAGACTGCATGAGGCGCTATAAGGTCTGTATATGTGTGTGTGTGTGTGTGTTTGTGTGTCTGGTGATGTGTTGCTTGCTATTCCCTGTATGTGAGATTGTGGAGAAAACAAATCAGGTTTATCTTGTTTATGGAGTGACACTCTCTCTCTCTCTCTCTCTCTCTCTCTCTCTCTCTCTCTCTCTCTCTCTCTCTCTCTCTCTCTCTCTCTCTCTCTCTCTCTCTCTCTCTCTCTCTCTCTCTCTCTCTCTCTCTCTCTCTCTCTCTCTCTCTCTCTCTCTCTCTCTCTCTCTGATGCATTTATCTTTTGATCTGCTTTTATCTTTGTGGTCCCTCCATAAATGCATGGAGATGTAAGTGCTGTGTGTGTGTGTGTGTGTGTGTGTGTGTGTGTGTGTGTGTGTGTGTGTGTGTGTGTGTAGTGAAGGTTTTATATATGTGTGTGTGTGTGTATGTATGTAGTGAAGGTTTTATATAGTGCACAGTAGACACTGATGTTATTGTAACTTTTAAGTCTTATTCTCATATGATGGCATTTCAGGAGCTTGTTGAGATGGTGAAGGCAAAGAAGGCGGCTCAGGCTGCTGCAATGGGAAAGAAGTGAGGAGCCAAACCCTGCTGTCTTCTTTCCTTTGTGAGTTCAGATGTAGCAAATTCTTGTAGCTGTTGTGTGAAGCAATATTGCTATCTGAAAATCTATCTCTTGTTCTATTTTTAAGCATTATGTCTCAGCAGTGCCACTTTTGGACTACCTGAATTGGAGGGACAGCTACATATATTGATGGGGACACAAAAGTGTAGCTAGGGATCTGTTTCTTTCCCCTCCACTTCTCCCTTTCTCTCCTTTATAACCTCATCCCCCAACTCTTCCATCTCTTCCATCACACTTCACTTCCACTGCTTCCAATAAGTTGTCATGCAAAAAGCAAAATTAACACTTGGAAAAGTATTTTTAAGTGCTATGGGAAAACTGCTAATATTGAAAATTAATGTTGATAAGTGCAGAATTCTATACATTGCAGAAAGCAGATGCAAAACAGCATGTGCTTTTCCTTATCATCATAGTGTAGCTCTGGAGGACAGAAGGGCAATCTCCATTAATATGGCAGTAGCCACAAGGAAGCCACTTCCTGAAGAATGAATGGATCTGTGGCAGTTGTATAAAAAATTACAAGACGTGTGAAAAAGTGTGCGGTGATTGTGACTATAATAAGAAGTAATATGCAATGATGACCATGTGATTGCATACAAATGTGTACCTTCTTAATTTTCTAAAGGAAAACTACAGTCTTAAGTTTGATTTTAAAGTAACACTAAATTTACAAGGTGGGTAAGAGTAAAGATGCCACATGAAGAGCTGCAGGTAAATGCTGTGATTAGTGTAGATCCTAATGAAGAGTTACCATAGAAAATACACAAACATCATTGAGACAATAGTTGTGACTTAACATGCTTATACACATTCACAGGTCCTTGATACACATGATTCAAGCCTGACACTTGAGGAATATTACTTTGTAAGTAATGGAGGTGCAGCTCAGAGGTGTTTCAGAATATAGCTCTCAGTGGCTGATGCATGGAATAAGTTCATGATGTGCGATTCAGTACCTCAAATAAGTGACTCAGTCTGTGATATAAGTAATAATGCAAGCTGTTGAATCATGGATGTGCGCCTCAGAATGTGTGACCTCGTAGCTTTGCCCGGACCAGCATAGTCAACCGTAACCTAGGCCAACACAGCCAGTAATAGCTTTGTGAAACACCAAAATATAGATAATCATTATTATCATCTGCAGCCACCATGCTCACCCACCACCTACACAAAATTTAATGTCTTCCACTGGTATATATATATATATATATATATATATATATATATATATATATATATATATATATATATATATATATATATATATATATATATATATATATATATATATATATATATATATATATATATATATATATATATATATATATATATATATGGTCATGTGTGTGTGTGTGTGTGTGTGTGTGTGTGTGTGTGTGTGTGTGTGTGTGTGTGTGTGTGCGCTATAATTTTTGTTCATTGTTCGCATCTCGCTGTGCACTCTACCTTCCATCATATCTTCAGTTTTAAGCCTTTCGTAACATCATAAATTTGTGGATTGACTTTTATTTATTTATTTATTTATTTATTTATTTTGTAGATCAAACCTGCTGTTGGGGTGTTCCTTTTTCACGTGATCGCATATCAGGGTCTTCTTTGAAGTATAAAGCACCACGTTATCTGCGACCTTTGATTTGTGACAGATATCATATGGTCATTATTGATAAAAGGAAGCAGATGGTAATAGTGAACTGCATTACATAACCACGCATCTGTCGCTTTGATAAACCAAAATGCAGTATTTCTGCTACTACTACTACTACTACTACTACTACTACTACTACTACTACTACTACTACTAGTAGTAGTAGTAGTGGTAATAGTAGTAGTAGTACAAATACTATTTCGTATGACACAGAGACATGAGAAATAATAATAATAATAATAATAATAATAATAATAATAATAATAATAATAATAATAATAATAATAACAGTAAAATTATACGAACTTAACACTGTTAGGCTCGTAGTGCGGAAGGTTGGCGGGCAGTAGCGGCCAATCAGACAGACGGACGTGTAGGGGAACTAAAACTACAGATAGCGACCTGATATCTACCCCGCCAGCCTTCATGATTGCGCTGAGGTACCCCACCACCCAGATAAACCTCATTTGGCCCCAAGCCCACTGCACACACACGGTAATTCTTGTAGTGGTGTAATTGTAATGGGCGATTGTTGTTTATTTACTAAGTGGGTGGTAGTGTGTAGGATTGAGATCGTGGTGTGATGGTGGGTTATAGTGGGGGTGGTGTGGGGTATTGACACTATAACGCAACACTGCACACACAAACAGACGGTAAATTTTCTAGTGATGTAGTAGTAATGGACTGGTGTGGGTTATGCATATTGAGAAATGGGTGGTGGTTGGTAGGATTGAGGTCATTACTATCGGAATGGGGCTGGTGGTTGTGGAGAGTACTGTGGGATACGTACACTTTATATTAAGCAACACAACACACGTTACCTCATTTCCACACACAACTCGCCCCCGTGGACAGTTATGGTTTGTCATTTGCCAGTCATCCTCTATTTATACTTGTACACGTCAAGACGAGCCCTGCGGCAGACAAAACAGACTTAGTACTGAGTGATGACAAGCTCTCAGGTGCTGGTTTGTTTATCTCCCTCAGTGCGGTGATGTGACTGATTTTGTGGCGTCAGCTGATAGTCTGAGGTGGCAAGGTGGCATCTGTCAACAGCAGTCGGGTGTCTCCTGCAACAGTGAAAGCATTTGTAAACAAAGTCAAGTGCCACGTGAGAGCCTTGACTTTCTTGTCTGTATAGCTGTGTAAATAAGGTGAAGCAGTTCTTGGCTTGTGTTGTCTTTAGTATAGAAATGCTTAAACTTTTAGAGAGGATGGCTTGCTGCTGTTGACAGTTGCCACTTCACAGACTGAGAATGATGCCTTCATACTGTAAAAATCTTAAACATTGCAACAACACAATAGGTATAGAAATTAATTGCAGTACTGTATAGTAGGTTAAAAATTGCACATGTATGGGAATGAACATGTGGCAATGGAAGTTGTGGCTGTCTTGAGCTGTTTTATCCAGTACACTCATCATAGGGCCTGGGTGAGCCACAGGTTGTGATGTATGGCAATACACTTCTCATCAGTGATCAAGCTTTTGGAATCACCTTATAGAAGTATTACAGCATCCTTCTCATTATTATGAGATTTTCATCTTTCTGCTTTGAAACCAGCTTGCAGTGACCTCACATTTCTGGTCAGTCAATCTCTGCTTTAGCAAGAGTGACTACAATGTTTCATTGAGTGAAGAGTCACGTACCGTGACCTTTGAGCTGCTGTAGGTTCAACTCGCTAGTATTGGTTAGAGGCAGTTATGATGTAGGGGCATAAATGTAATGCTTGTGCAGTGCCTCCTTTTGTAACGTGTCATGCCATTCTTGATGTGATCAGTGCAGGATGATAAGACCCCCGGGTCACATTGACTCCATGTATTAATTGAATCGATCAGATCCTGAGAACGTGAGAGAATGTGAACCAATTCTCATGAGGGTAGAAAGTAAACTGGTAATGTACAGCTCAGCCTTACAGAAACAACATTGCAGATTTATGTCAGTGCACAGATTTACTTATCCTTTAACTGACCATGCAGATGAATTTGTCTGCCCATGAAGCTTATTAAGTAGGAAAAATCTAGTTTTTTGCCATGTCTACTTGGATGAATTTGTTGCCTATCATTCTCTCTCTCTCTCTCCTCCTCTCCCTCTCTCTCTCTCTCTCTCTCTCTCTCTCTCTCTCTCTCTCTCTCTCTCTCTCTCTCTCTCTCTCTCTCTCTCTCTCTCTCTCTCTCTCTCTCTCCTCTCTCTCTCTCTCTCTCTCTCTCTCTCTCTCTCTCGTTTTAGGTATTGGGACCATAGCGTCTGTCAGGAGCCAATATATTTTTTTGGATTCTTTTTAATAAGCATTCTTTTCCTCTTTAAAGAACATCTTACAGTTTCATTATCAGATTACTGAGTATAGTGTTTATCACTGAGCTCATGAAATATCTTATCAACTATTTTGCCTGTGATAAGGATTAAGATGATGTGACACTGCTCTACTTGAGATGATATCCTCTCTGTGATATCTATGATGACTCCAACATACATCTTTGATTTTTTTATATTTTTTATGTGATGAGACTGGTTTTGCTGCATCACCATTGATGCATCTGATAGTTTAAGTGTATCTGCAGATCTTGACAGTTGCTTTTGTGGGATTCTAAGAACTGACTTGCTTGAACAAAAAACTGCCTTGATGCTGGTGACTTATTTGATGATGTGTTGAGCTTTATTTATCACAAGGTACTTGAGGCATTCTCAGTCTGGATATCTGCAGTTTAACGTACATAAGAAATTTACAGCATACATACTTCATTGTTAACTGAATAGTATTGTCTTGTGATCTGGTGCCTGTGTATTTGTTTTTCATATGCTTCCTGTGGGAGTTGTTTCAACACCTCAATAGATTGCTTGCACAAGTTAGTACTTAGACAGAAGGATTGACAGCACACCCATGCTTATGTTCCCTTTTCAGGTGTTGCCCTTTAGGTAGTGAGGAGAGACAGGTACCAGCAGGAGCAGTAGTGGTAACAACAGCAGGATGGGGAGCTTCAGCAAGATCCTGCCATACTCCTGCTATGAGCTCGGCCACTGCTGGAAACACTCGTGCTCCTCAGCCTCCTTTGAAATCTGTATCATTGGGTTCATTGAAAGCATCAAAATCTATGGTGTGGTGTACTTGGTATGTGACTTTTTTTTTTTTTTTTTTTATGTTAGAGGGATACTATCCTCATTGTGTCTAGTAAACTGTTCTGGCAACTGCACTGGCTTCCTAAGCTTGATGGAAGTTTAGAATATAATTTAAAAAGGTAACACTTGGCAGTAAAGGGGTGATTGCGATAAAATATTGCATTGCATCTACTGTAATTTTATTTTGGCTCATTAGAATTATCTAGTTACTGAAAATGTGTGTGATGGTGTCATTAGGTGACAAAATGTTAAAGATTACTGTTACTATATTGGTAAAAAGAGGTGAAAATGGATTATAGCTATGCATAGAACTTTTCATATCAATTACCTTATGCCATGATAGATCTGGTGTAAGTAGAGTGTGAGGTGAAGGGGAATATGATTTTGCTTTCTGGCTTCAAAGGTGGAAGGAAGACTTTGATCAGGAGTTAATAATTTTACTTGCTTGCTTTCTTTATTTCTCCTTTTCTTTCCTTTTTCTTTTGAATTGGGAATGACACTTTGTATTTTGAGGTTTATCTTTGTAATATTAATGACTTGCATTTGTTTGCCTGCAGCTAACCGGTCTTGTGAATGCTCGGAAAATAAGTATGAAGTATGGAAAAAAGCTCTTGAAGAACTACTTAACATCAGTTTGTTTCCTGACAGTCAATGCTTTTGGGTACATTGGCTCCTACTGTGTTGTCAGGTGAGCATGCCAGGTGTGGCCTTTCCCATGCACATGTTGGGGCAGTTTGGAAGTAGTAAGTGTAATATACATGCTATTATACTGAGTGTGTCATGCTTGCTTTTACTCTGGGAAATTTATATGAAACCATGGAGTTGCATAACAAAGTAATCTTTTTCTGTTTATTTACTTATTTGTTTATTTATTTTTTATGTTTTTGTGCATGGATAGTCAATTAATTAAGATATAGTATAGTTTATGTGAATGAATACACATTTAAGTAGTCAGTGGTCATAGTGTGTTGTGATCAGCTCCCACAATTCTTGTTACTACACAAACCAAGTATAGTGCATGAGTTCTTGTTGGTTAGTTTGGAGAGAGGAGGTGACCATAGGATATTGATGAAGGACAGCCATTGAAGCACTTCATCATTAGCATATAAAATGACAAAAAAATTTGTATTTTCCAGTTGGAACAAGATAAAATACTGTAAAATTAGTATTTTCCTGTTGGAACAAGATAAAATACTGTAAAATAGAAAATACTGTATTTGACAGTTTATAAGACATATGGGGTTATAAGATGCATCTCAGTTTGGGCAGGCATTGAAAAAAAAAAAAGATAAATAAATGGGTTTAAGCTCTGTATATGAAGTGAAGGATTTAACCTGACATTTGATGCCCTCTCATATGTATTCAGATCCTTCATATGTATTCAGATCTCTCTCTCTCCAGGAGAGAGAGAGATGCTGATTGTTAAAGGCAGTGTGTGAAGCCTGCCCACTGTCTTTGTATATACAGGTTAGGGTGTGTGTGTGTGTGTGTGTGTGTGTGTGTGTGTGTGTGTGTGAGTGTTTGTTTGTTTTGTATCCTCCACACTGCTGGTCTTAATCTAGCTTGCCAAACTAAATGAAGTCATCCACAGCCACAGCCTTATTCTTCCTTTCATTTGTATCTACACAGTCCTATGAGCAGCTCCTCCTCCTCCTCCTCCTCCTCCTCCTCCTCCTCCTCCTCCTCCTCCTCCTCCTCCTCCTCCTCCTCCTTGTCTTCCTTCTATTATTCCTGTTTCCTTGTATGTCTTATTCCTCCTCCTCCTCCTCCTCCTCCTCCTCTTAATGTTTTCTCTTTCACTGCTGTTCATGAAAGTGTTGAAGAAATATTATTTATATCTGGCAGTGATCAGACCTCATGTACAGGTGTGGTCCCTTACTACAGACACAGCCTAAGGTAACCTAACCCAATCATTTCAGAAGGTGGAATTTGAGTCGGCCAAGCTTCAGAAATGCAGGAAGGATTAGCGGTGATGACTGCAGGCTGCCATCGACCCGCAGGTAATTACTGTCTATTTGTCTGGTCAACTGTCTATATTTATATTATTCCTGCTGGTCTGGTCTATTTATATTATTCCTCCTGCTGAATCCACTATTTTTCTCCACTAATGTATTATTCCACTATGTCAGCCAATGTTAAATACAGTTACTTTGCATCTTTAAACTTCAGTCTTCCCTTTATGTGTGACAATAACAGTTTCAATCTTGGATATGATATGTCACTCAGTCATTCAGTCAGTCAGTCACTCAGTCACACAGTTATTCATCAATGAGTGAGTCCTACCTTCACTGTATACCCAGTGTGTATACAGTGACAGATTTCACTCACTCACTCACCCCTCCCACCTGCTTCCCACCCCCAGGTCATCACAGGAATCAAATGCAGCATCAGTATGGCTCACCAAACACTTCCCCTCACACTGGTGGTGTTGACCTGCCTTGTGAACACCTGCCCTCCTGTGTTCCTGCCCTTAATAGCCCTCCAGGTGACATCAGGTAAGTCAGACACCTATCTTTCACTTAATAGCTCTCTCAACCCCTAGTGGAAAGGCTACTACTACTACTACTACTACTACTACTACTACTACTACTACTACTACTACTACTACTACTACTACTACAGCTGGCCACACACATTTAAAGTCATTTTTTTAATTTTTACAAAGTTTAGACATAGACAGATAGAAGAATTTGTTTGTTGAATGCCTAATTGCCTCATTTCTGGTATTTTAATGATTTTTTAATTGTTAGGCAAGGCGCACATTGAGACGCAGGGCAGCACAGAGCAGGGCAGACGCAGGGCAGGGCAGGGCAGGGCAGCACAGCGCAGCACAGGCGTGGTGCGCACATTGAGAAGCAGGCTGTCGTCCTGTGCGGTAGTGTTGATCATGGCTGTTGCCAAAAATTACTTTGGAAACCTTAGTTCCGATTCCGACTCAGAAAACGAGTTGGAGAAAGTAATGTTATTATATGACATTTGTAGAGCAAAGAGGTCAGTGTGGAGGAGTGAATACTTGGAGAAGAGGAAAACACATGGAGAATTTGCCCATAACTCGTTCTTATAAGTTCCTCTCATATAATCAGGATGACTAGTGTCATACAGCACTCTTTGATGGCGAACAGCCTCTATGAGTTGCTCTGTGGACGACATTGTGAGTACTAAAGAGCAAGTTGCTATCAAGCTGCGCCGCACGTGGCACAGGAAACTGCGTTGGAACGACTGCGTCGCGCTGGCCGGCACAGGTCTGCATCTGTGCTGTGCTGTCCTGCGTGTCAATATGTGTGCTTAGGTTTAAACCGGTGAGATGCAGTTTTCTGCCCTGCTCTGTGCTGTGTCGCCTGTGTTGCCTGCGTCTCAATGTGCGCCCGGCCTTAGGGTGTTCAAGGGTTTTTTTCATAATATTAGTGATAGTTTTGCAGGCTCTGCTTATTTATCTGTCTGTTATTTTATCTATTAATCTCTCAGTTTACCCATTTATCTAAGTATCTGCTGGACCTAACCTAACTAGGCCTATCTCTGCTTGTCTCAATGTCTATCTGTTTACCTAATCTAACCATCTATCTCTCAGTCTATTTAACTTTGTTTAACCATTTATCTATCTCTCTATCTCAATCTATGTAACTAAGTACCTACCTAATCTAACCATCTCTATCTCTCTCTCTCAGAATGTGGATGAGGGGACAAGAGAGCCAGTGTTCCAAGTACCACCACCATCACCACTGCCACCACCACCACCACCACCATCAGGAGCACAGATTCACTGAAGTCTCTACCAAGATTTCTTTGAGTTTTTTGATAAATTTAACTTCCAGGAGGAGAGAGAGATGCTGATTGTTAAAGGCAGTGTGTGAAGCCTGCCCACTGTCTTTGTATATACAGGTTAGGGTGTGTGTGTGTGTGTGTGTGTGTGTGTGTGTGTGTGTGTGTGTGTGTGTGTGTGTGTGTGTGTGTGTGTGTGTGTGAGTGTTTGTTTGTTTTGTATCCTCCACACTGCTGGTCTTAATCTAGCTTGCCAAACTAAATGAAGTCATCCACAGCCACAGCCTTATTCTTCCTTTCATTTGTATCTACACAGTCCTATGAGCAGCTCCTCCTCCTCCTCCTCCTCCTCCTCCTCCTCCTCCTCCTCCTCCTCCTCCTCCTCCTCCTCCTCCTCCTCCTCCTCCTCCTCCTCCTCCTCCTCCTCCTCCTTGTCTTCCTTCTATTATTCCTGTTTCCCTTGTATGTCTTATTCCTCCTCCTCCTCCTCCTCCTCCTCCTCTTAATGTTTTCTCTTTCACTGCTGTTCATGAAAGTGTTGAAGAAATATTAGTTATATCTGGCAGTGATCAGACCTCATGTACAGATGTGGTCCCTTACTACAGACACAGCCTAAGGTAACCTAACCCAATCATTTCAGAAGGTGGAATTTGAGTCTCTCTCTCTCTCTCTCTCTCTCTCTCTCTCTCTCTCTCTCTCTCTCTCTCTCTCTCTCTCTCTCTCTCTCTCTCTCTCTCTCTCTCTCTCTCTCTCTCTCTCTCTCTCTCTCTCTCTCTCTCTCTCTCTCTCTCTCTCTCTCTCTCTCTCTCTCTCTCTCTCTCTCTCTCTCTCTCTCTCTCTCTCTCTCTCTCTCTCTCTCTCTCTCTCTCTCTCTCTCTCTCTCTCTCTCTGTTTGGAATTATACTGTATATTAAGAAATATCATTAAAGAGTGTGTGTGTGTGTGTGTGTGTGTAAAAAGTGTTTGCATTATTGTGCATTTGATATTATAGCCCCAGGTTCTTAAAGTTTTCTGGTTTCATGATTTATAAAGATTGCTATTTTTAATAAAGTTATTGAAATTGTTATTGAGTGTTTGTATTGAACTCTTTAGCTTTGTAATAGTGTGCGTCTCATCATGCATTCATTAATGATGTAGAGTGGAAATGTCCACTCCTATCATGCATAATATCAATGCATTATTGGTTTATGTTGTTATTTGTGTATAAATTGTAAAGTTATGCCAGTCTATTTTAGTACAAACTAAATATCGGCTGGAAGAGAGGACAGGTAATGGCACACTAAAACACAGGAAGGGACAATGATATAACCATCCAATTTAACAATACACAGAGGAAGAAGAATGAGAAAGCAATAAAAATGGATTATTTAATGGATGATTAATAGACCCTCATTTGTAATCTTATTTCAGGCAAGAATATTAAAAGAGACAGCTGGCTTGCCCTTTGTACTTGTTCATACGTGACAGAATGAGAGATCTAGGGGTGGGGGTGACACCTGGAAATGGGTATGATTCACGAAGGGATTGATTTATTGCTTGACTGGCTGATTAAGAAAAGAAGGCGTGGTAGTGGAGGGTGGGGGGAAAGGCGCCCCAACTTTCCAGTCGTATATGGAGTCGAAGGGAGTTCTACAGGATTATTCATGTATTTGTTGCTTTTAGCTGTGAATTATCTGGTGGTGTAATTGTTATGACCCCGTAAGTTGATTTACTATTCATTTCGTCTTTCTGAACGCAAAATAACATGTTACTTGTACTTCTGCCTGTTGTACACTTTCCTAAACGCAATTTAGGTCTTATTAATGTGGCATTTAAGCAGATTCACTCAGGGAATGAGAAGTAAATGATAGCTATCAAGCAGTAGATTAACTCTCTCTCTCTCTCTCTCTTCTCTCTCTCTCTCTCTCTCTCTCTCTCTCTCTCTTAATACGATATCTAATATAAAGAAGCAATAATATTTAAGCAAGTACACACAGTAATCTTATAGTAATTTAATGAAAACAATACCAGCAAAGGAAAATATGAGAAAATGCATAATTTACTACGAAATCCAAAATGCGAAAAAAAACCTTGCCAAATTGAACCGTCCCACGAAGGTTATGGATGGAGTTTTGATTCAATGAGCCTCAGTTATACTTAAAACACTCAACAAATATAACACCTGCCAAAATAAATGAATAAATAAATAAAATAAATCAATAAATCAAAATAAAAACGCGAGAAAACCTTTAAATTATCACAACGCGAAAAATACACACACGCCAAACTGGATGCGTCATTACTTAATAGTCATTGGAACTGTTATCCCCCCAATAGTTTATAGCCAACCCCCCCTCCCCCCACCTTCCCTGCCTTGAGGAACACCTTCACTTATGTCCTGCTATTGTCGTGCTATTGGCTAGATTTGAGCATTTTAACCTCGAATTCACTCACATACACGTACATATTTATCTCTATCTCCTTGCAATAATTATAATAGTCTTCCTGGCTTAATTTTTGTTTATTCATTATTCCTTATGTGCTTATTAATTGTCATTTGTCTAATTCCCTATGTTTTAGTCTCGGTACTTTAGTTTTTTTTTTTTTTTTTTTTTTTTTTTTTTTTTTTTTTTTACTTTCCGACTCTGGCCCTTGCAATGAAGGGGCTTAATTGTTTATTTACTGTTCCTTACGTGTTTATTGATTATATGTGAGCTATTTATTTGATATTCATGATTTTTTAAAACTACGTATTTCTTGATATGATAGTTTTATCTTTTCGTGTTTTCTGGCTTAAGTTTTGTTTATTATTCCTTGTTTGTGTTATTAGGTAAATAATAATTATTCGTCTTATTTCTCGTAGTTTAATGGAATTTTTAGCACTTTAATGAGTTCCTCACCAGTCATTTTATTCGAGAGAGAGAGAGAGAGAGAGAGAGAGAGAGAGAGAGAGAGAGTGTCTAAATGGATAAAAAAAAAAAAAAAAATCAGTTATAGTATTTTATTTATATACAAGAAAATGCATGATAATAATAATAATAACAATAATAATAATAATAATAATAATATTTAAATACAAGGAAAATATGTAATAATAATAATAATAATAATAATAATAATAATAATAATAATAATATTTAAATACAAGGAAAATATGTAATAATAATAATAATAATAATAATAATAATAATATTTAAATACAAGGAAAATATGTAATAATAATAATAATAATAATAATAATATTTAAATACAAGGAAAATGTAATAATAATAATAATAATAATAATAATAATAATAATAATAATAATAATAATAATAATAATAATAATAATAATATTTAAATACAAGGAAAATATGTAATAATAATAATAATTATAATAATAATAATAATAATAATAATAATAATAATAATAATAATAATAACTGCTTTTATCTTACACAGATAAATAGTTTTTATAAATAGTTTATTGACCATAAACATTGTGTACATACACACAAAATTAAATAGAACAAGTAAAAATTTCAAAATGTAGTGAGTGACACACAGAAGACTGGTGACAAAACCTACTAAAGTCCATTAAATGATTGGCTGTCTCAAGTTTCCACATCATCAGTTGAACACACTGCTCCTTAGCACTCAGAGATGGACAAGCTTTTCATGGCTTGTGTCAATGGAGACAACACGTGTAGGGGATTTATTTGTTCTGTTTTTTCTCGTCCTACTCACTCTTCCTCTTGAGCCACGCCGGCTTCTTGTTATTCAGCACATGCTTGTGCTTCTTGAACACCGGTCTCATACTGGATAGAGACAGTAATGTATGGAGGTTTGACCATAACATCCCTACTACAGTGGCTCAGAGCCACACCATCACTTGTTGCTTGTCCACTAGTAAATAATGAAGACTGCAACCCTCATGCCAGCTACACTATACAAGTATTTACAAATTAATGGTTGGATTTTCAAAAGATCTCTGATACAAGAAAGCTTATAAATATTGTGAAAGCTTCTAGTCAATGTTATATCATTTGCTTCAACAGAGGAAGAATAATTCAATCTTCCTGAATATTACAAATGAGATTTTATCAGCATTAACTTAACCATGTCATTCTAAATTATTCTACCTAGTTTCCAGGGACTTCAGCAGTGAGTAGCTTAACCAGCACACAGGAAAGACAGTGGGAAATTAAGATATAACAGGGGTGGCCACAGGAAGTAGTCCAGCCATCTCCATACCCATGAATTTTGGTTTGTGTGCCATTGGGGTGAAATCAGAAAGTGATGCGCATACATTTTAGTAAGATTTAAGAAGAATACTGTGAGCTTTGCAGTGTTTTCTCCTTCAGTCAGCTGCATAAAAATGACATCTGGGAAAAAATATTGATCAGTCTTTTGAAAATCCAGCTTCACCTGAGTATTACATCATTAATTAACCTTGTGTGTAAGTTAGTGCAGTACTGTATAAGTGCTAAGGTCCAGAACCAAATATTTGTTATGCAAATATTTCTGGTAGCACTTTCCACACATGTTGCTCTATAAAAAAAATTAATGTATAATTTTGAGTGGTTTTGGTTGTGCTGTGTTAAGAGAAGTTAGTGTCTGACATCACAAGTTTTTTGGGGCAAGACTATTTGCATTAAGGAAGCCCCACATTGCTATTTTTAAAAGTAATAAATAATGTTTTAAAAATAAATGTTGCCACATGAAATTTCTGTATTTTCTTGCAGTGTACTAAAGACAGCATTGTAAAGCTCAGAATATCTTGAGGCAACTGTATTAAAAGAACAAAATCCATGACCACAATGTAATTCATAATTGCTAGTGAAGGCATATGAAGACACATCATTTACAAACTGTAATGCTTTTGACAAATGAAACTTTGCCAGAACAGACTGCCATAGAGGAGAGAATACAGGTGAAATTTACAAACCACACATCTGTGAACTCAAGCTTCATTCATTAAAGTAATCTGAGGGGAAATTCCAGATTCTTCTGTAGTAATGATATATATGCACACATCATAACAGTTACACACTTTTGATAACATGTAAAAGTGTTTTGTGGCAAAGTTAATGAAGGGTTTTAAAGCAAACTTCACAACTGTTCTTAATTTCATAACTGGGAAGACTAAGTAATAATATTTACAATACTCTGACAGCTAATTCAGACACACCACACTCATACTAGCATTCCTATAACTTGCTTAATACTCATGCTTGAGCTTGTAAGATCTTCCATATTTCACAGAGGCAGATGGTCACTTGAAAGCAATAGAAGCCATATCAAACACATATCAAAGGCAGTGGCATTGATATGATGGTCCAGGTCCAGATTCCATACAAGCTGAGCTGTGCTGGATGGGCATCTGCTCGTGATGTCTCAGAGGTGTTCATCGCCCACATAGCAAGATTGCACATCAACAAGAAGGTAACCTGAAAGTAAAGTTGAAATCAACTACATATACTGTGGGATTGTGACTGTAAGTAGAAAATTAAAATGTGATTGGAAAAGGATAAAAGTTTTTAATTTGTTTCAGGCAAGGGTTAGGAAATAGTGTGTGTGTGTGTGTCTGTGTGTGTGGGTGTGGGTGTGTGGGTGTGTGTGTGTGGGTGTGGGTGTGTGGGTGGGTGCATGCGTGCGTGCGTGTGTGTGTGTGTGTGTGTGTGTGTGTGTGTGTGTGTGTGTGTGTGTGTGTGTGTGTGTGTGTGTGTGTGTGTGTGTGGTTTTTAAGTATGCTATAGAGGACACACTTATTCATTCACTACATCCCACAGACTTGCAATATGTCCCCATAGCATTAGTTACAGACAACATTCTCTTATATACAAGTCTGTGTCAACTTTCTCTGATGTACTCCAGTCCAGAGACCCACAACAGAGTAAGCATGGAGAAAAAAAATAGAAGACACACAGAATGGATGAATAGAGATGCTGTGGTTTGTAAAAATATGGTGTAAGGTCTGTTGGCTTTGGTGGGAATGGTTTTTCCAATCTTTCCTCTCTTGCACAACCATTTTGCTTCATAAACAGGCATCTCTCTTTCATCTTCCCACCAAACACTGCTATTCCACCTTATATTTATGTATTTGCATGCTTATCTTCTCAAATTGTTCCCCTTCCATTCTCTCCGCATGTCCGACTCTCTCCTTTCTGTGGTTGATCACTCACTCTGCTGTTCCTCCACATTCATGACTATATATGATGCACATGTGCTTTATAATCAATCAAATGTTTCACGTAGATGATGTTTTCATTCGCACACAGTTCCCCCTCCTCCCTGTTTCATTCATTGCCATTTTGCTCTCTCTCTCTCTCTCTCTCTCTCTCTCTCTCTCTCTCTCTCTCTCTCTCTCTCTCTCTCTCTCTCTCTCTCTCTCTCTCTCTCTCTCTCTCTCTCTCTGTGTGTGTGTGTGTGTGTGTGTGTGTGTGTGTGTGTGTGTGGTGTGTGTGTGTGTGTGTGTGTGTGTGGTGTGTGTGTGTGTGTAAGAGCTCAGAGCTCATGGTGACTGATCTTTGGGTAGGACTGAGGCCAATGACACACCACACACCGGGGCAGCGAAGCCACATCACCTCGGGTTACATCCTGTACCTCATTGCAGCTAGGTGAACTGGGGCTACACATTAAGAGGCTTGTCCATCTGCCTCACCGTGCCCGGGATTCGAACCTGGGCCTTCTTGGTTGTGAGCCGAGCGTGCTAACCACTACACTACGTGGTGTGTAAGTGTGTGTGTGTGTGTGTGTGTGTGTGTGTGTGTGTGTGTGTGTGTGTGTGTGTGTGTGTGTGTGTGTGTGTGTGTAATGATGCAGCTGGGAAGGTCGTCTTATGACAATTATTGATGAATGAAGGTAAAGGATGCGTGTCTATTACTTCTCTTTGTGTGTGTGTGTGTGTGTGTGTGTGTGTGTGTACATAACACACACACATACACACACATTTAA
>NC_087159.1:30855000-30875000 GCF_035594125.1 Scylla paramamosain | reverse complement strand
TATGACATTTTCCAACTACATTTAAAGCCTTTCACTGTGAAACAAAACAATTAGCAGCATCAGAAGCAATGCATGCAGTCTCCTTTATAACCATCTACAAGACGTAAAGTTGGCATTGAAAAAGAATACATTTTGCAATTTCTTCCCAGTTCTAAGACTGGATGTGGCTGTAGAATGAATAAAGATGTCTTGAAAGTGACTGGATCATTAAAATCCCCCATAATTATGCAACTATTAACGCAACAAATGTCTGCAATGAGGTCATAAAGTTTTTTTGTCCGTAGCAGGTGACTGGACTAGAGGATGATAGACGAGACCTAATGTTTATTTTACAAGATTTATTTTCTAACTGGATGAAAGTGACGTCTATATTAGCAATGGTTGGGGGTCGGGAGTAAATGAGGATGAAGATTTGCTTCCCTATGTTAAGGTGTTACTTTTCATATTTATTGAGAGAGAGGAGAGAGAGAGATGAGAGAGAGAGAGAGAGAGAGAGAGAGAGAGATGAGAGAGAGAGAGGAGAGAGGAGAGAGAGAGAGAGAGAGAGAGAGAGAGAGAGAGAGAGAGAGAGAGAGAATCAAGCCATTTGAAGTACATTTTTAGTCCCTTTATTTACACCATATTCTCTCTCTCTCTCTCTCTCTCTCTCTCTCTCTCTCTCTCTCTCTCTCTCTCTCTCTCTCTCTCAATAAATATGAAAACTAACACATTAACATAGGGAAGCTAATTTTAAAGACTCCTTAAATGAAACAGTAGTCTGACCCCCCTCTGCTCTCTCTCTCTCTCTCTCTCTCTCTCTCTCTCTCTCTCTCTCTCTCTCTCTCAGGTGGAGTTGGCAAGGTACCACCTCCGCCCCTGCCAATGTCTCTCATGACTTCAAGACGCCTCACTGTAACCTAACTTAATCTCACCTCACCTAAACTAACCTAACCTCAACTAACGTAATCTAACCAAACCTCACCTCACCTAACCTAACCAAACCTCACCTCACCTAATTTAACCAAACCTCACCTCACCTAACCTAACCTAACCTCACCTAACATAATCTAACCAAACCTCACCTAACCTAACCTCACCTCCTCTCATCTAACCTAATAATTCCTCACCTAATCTAACTTAATTTCTTCACTTATGCTAGTTTAACCTAATGCAACCTTTGCTAACTCAATTACCTTAACTAACCTAATTAATCTGCTATAACTTAACATGATCTAACGTAACCTATGTCATCCAAATCTTACTTTAATCTAATCTAATCTAACCTATGCAAGTTAATGTAAATTCATCTAATATAACCTAAACTATGCTAGTCTAACCTATCCTTAACTTACCTAACCTAACACACTATCTTAACCTAACCTCACCTAACCTTACTTAGCCTTACAATCTAATACACTTCAACTTACATAGCCTAACCTAATATCGCCTATTCTTAACTAACCTCACCTAAACCTTACCCAAACTAACTTAAAACCTTCCTATGCTTACATCACTTCTATATCCTCATCCTCCTCCTCTTCCTCTTCCCTAACATAGTGACTCAGCGAAGCCGTCAAGAAAACACGTAATTTCTGAATACTATCTTTAAGAGCTCCACCCAGTCAGCCCTCTTCCTCCTCCTCCTCTTTCCTGACCCCCATCCTCCCTTCTTTACTCACGTGTCTCTCCCTCCCTACACACACACACACACACACACACAGAGCGGGTCTCACAAGGGTAATACACACATACATACGGACACTGACCCACCACACACACCCAGTCACCCACACCCACCCACATACATGTACACACGGACGCACACAGCCTGTCACCCTTACGTCAAACAGATTACACCCTTCTTCTCCCTGTCACTCATCCATCACACATCCCAGTCTCTCTCTCATCTTCTACTCTGTTAAATAACCAGTTGACACTCCCAGCCTACTCCCAGACTCCCTAGCCGGCGGGTTACTCTCACTAGGAGCATATGACTAAAAATACGTCACATGGCCCGGTCAGAGAGAACTAGCCTGGTCTGCCTACGCGAATCGAAAGCGTTTGTTTGGGTACGGTTTAAAGGGACGAAGGTTTAAAGGGACAGTCTCTGCCTGAGTGTGTTTGGTCAAATGCTGAATACTCACGCCTGGTTCGTCATACAGCCCCAGGGACAGGCACAGATCACTCCTCCACGACACACACACACACATACAAACACACAAAAACACTAACTAGTAACTGTACCTTTAGTTTCGTCTGCTGTCAAAATATTCCTCCATTACTAATGTAACCCACATTCCCTAGTGGTATACTTTCCTCGGAACACCCATATTTTTAAGAGCTTTTTATCCACCATATATGTCTCGGTTAACTCTGATCTTGGCTGGAAATTAAACTATATTGTATCAGTGTGGTCATCTTGAGGTCCCGGATGAAATGGCGAGCTGGGATTGGCTATTCACGACCCGTTGTCATGGTGATGGTAGATGCCATTCACTTGACAGCTCATATTTTCTCGCTAATGAAAGGAGTTTATTAGAGCGTAACTGAAGCGTGTAAAGGCATGATTCCGCACTATACTATTAAGATATTGTAGTTCTGAAGTGTTCCTAGGGTTAGTAGGCTTGGATAAGGAGTATAACACAATTTAGATGGTGTGAAGAGCGGATGTTTTCGCGCGAAATTCAAACAATTCCAGCCTCTGATATGATTACGTATTAGACTTAAGATATTGTAGTAAGAAAGTATCTGTGGGGTTAATAAGCTTGGGTAAAGAGTATAGGGGAATTTAAAGGACGTTTAAGAGACGGAGTGTGAGGAGAAGGTGTGTCAGCGCGATTCAAGTAATTCCAGCCTGTCTGAGTTGATTCCACAGAAGACTCTTAAGATATTATATTGCTGAAGTGTTCCTAGGGTTATTAAGATTGGGTAAAGAGTGTAAGGGAATTTAAAGAGTGGATAAGGGAGGGAGTGGAGCGATTTGATGTCATACAGACCAAAGCCAGGTTACAGAGGGGTTTTATCTTTTAAAGGGGGCGACTCTGTTTCCTTGACCGAGTGACGAGGGAGAAGAAAAAAAATAAGAAGAGACATCAGCCACTGAACCACAGGGAGAGGAGTGAAGGTCCTTTCTCACTGCTCCCTATATGACACCATACACTCTTGAACACCAGGCCAGAAATCAAGAAAAACGTGCTGTTACAATATAGGTGAAGCTTAAGGACACGTCAGTAATTCAGCAACAGACAGTATTTCACAACTCTGCTTCACAAACTTTCTCGCAACGCAACCGGAATGTTTTAGCATGTTGTTCTTGTTTTGCTGTAGTTAAATGAATAACAGAATAAACAGGGAAGATAGATTTTTTCTTTTTTACCCAGAAACATAAAAACGTACATAATTTATACTAGAACCTGATAAAAATTAAGAAAGATAAGACGCCAGATCGTTTGAGGATACAAGTTTCTCTTCTGTTATATAAAAATTACAGAACAAACAAGAATAGATGGATTTTTGTGCTAGTCATGAAAATGCCTTTGAAAACCTAAATAACAGACCAGAACATGATAAAAGTTCAGATAAGACGCGGGAAGATATGATAACACGGATTCCTGTTGTGTAATAAGTTGAATTACATAAGAAACACGTAAAGCTGGATTCTTTTTTCCTAGAGTCACGAAAATACCTCTGAAAACCTAAATAGATCTCTAGAAATTTATAAAAGTTAAAAATAAGACGCTGGACCATTTGGTAACACGAATTTCTGCTCTGTACTAAACTGCATTACAAAACAAAAACAGTAGCTAATATCGAATACATCACATCACATTCTATTTTCCAAATCACGCGTGGCAGCTTCCTATCTTATTAGCAATGCCAGTGTGTTCACCAAAGGCCGTGATTCTGTTGATGAGTGACAGGGAGACCAGAACACTTAGACAACTAATGGGACTTACGGTGGCTGGGATAACGAAGCACGAAGTAACTTGCTAACGAGTACTGTAGTGAGGGCAAGACAACATCCTCCCTCCACTTAGCCACTGCACACATTGAATGGCTAGGGAAAGTATCGTAATTATTCATTTTTAGTCGGAAGAAGGACGGTCATCAGAGGAATTCCGTAGCAGAAACTCCTACACAGCGACGCATTTCCTTCAATAAAATCCAAACCACTGCAAAATAAACCTTCAAAACTCCACACAAAACAAATAAACTAATCTACCTCCTATGGCTAATATTTGAGCGTCATTCACTTCAGGACATTACAAAACATAAACAGAATGTGTGTATGTGTGTGTGTGTGTGTGTGTGTGTTTTACATTTCCAGTAAGCATTAAGTTTATTAAATTTGTCTCTCCCAACTTGATCTAAACTTAAAGACAATTAAAACATCAATTTTTACATATGGCTGCTTTCCCTCCTTGTGTGTGTGTGTTTGTGTGTGTGTGAGAGAGAGAGAGAGAGAGAGAGAGAGAGAGAGAGAGAGAGAGAGAGAGAGAGAGAGAGAGGCTAGCAGTTTGTATGTGTGTGTGTGTGTGTGTGTGTGTGTGCATAATTTCTCTCTTGTCTAGCCTTTTCCCCCACCCTGTATAGGCCTAAGTTTTCCTCTATAGGCTCAGAACAAACAAACAAATGAATGAATGAGAAATATCCAATTTAAAGCTACAATTATTTTCACCTCTTAAACTAAACAGGAAAAAAAACACTGATATTTTCATTAAGATTATCAAAGTTTTTATTTCCTCACACACACACACACACAAAGTTTTTTTTTAAGTATGTTTGTTTTTTTCATAATTTTCTTTTTTTTTCATTTTTTCGGAATCTTTTGCACACAAAGTTTTTTTTTAAGTATATTTGTTTTTTTTTCATAATTTTCATTTTTTTTCCATTTTTTTCGGAATATTTTGCACACACACACAGTTTTTTTAATGTATATTTGTCTTTTTTCATAATTTTTCTCACTTTTTTCATTTCTTCATAATCATTTGCCTCTTATCATTCAGCTTAAGTACATTTGTGGTCTTCAGTTTAATGAATTTATTTTATTTATTTATTTTCTTTGACAAATTCATACAAAACAACAACATATTTTAATTATTTAAGTTTTTTTTTTTGACAATATTGATACAACTTGAAATATTTTACTAAGACAACTTGAAATAAAGAATAGATCAACACACACACACACACACACACACACACAGTCTCTCTCTCTCTCTCTCTCTCTCTCTCTCTCTCTCTCTCTCTACAAGTAATAGTTTCATATGTGTGTGTGTGTGTGTAGGTTAAGTTTATAAAGATCATGACCAGTATTCTGTATGTATAAAGATAAGCTTAATTATACTGTGTGTGTGTGTGTGTGTGTGTGTGTGTGTGTGTGTGTCTATATATATGTAATGTACGACTTTTTATTGCACTCAAAAACACACACACACACACACACACACACACGCACACAGAGAGAGAGAGAGAGAGAGAGAGAGAGAGAGAGAGAGAGAGAGAGAGAGAGAGAGAGAGAGAGAGAGAGAGAGAGAGAGAGACTGACTTAAACCCTAGACATAACAATGATAAAAAAAAGTAATAATAATAATAATAATAATAATAATAATAATAATAATAATACATATTTGATAATTATCTCAATACTTGTCAACTTGATTGTGTCTGTCCTACTACACCCACACACTGCCATGAGCTGTAGTAATATTTGTGTACACGCACCTGTGTGTGTGTATGTCTTGACTATTAATAAGACTATTTGTATATCTATTGTTTCAAATGGTAGTAGCAGTAGTAGTAGATGTGGTTATTCTCTCTCTCTCTCTCTCTCTCTCTCTCTCTCTCTCTCTCTCTCTCTCTCAGCTGTTAATCATCTCTCTCTCTCTCTCTCTCTCTCTCTCTCTCTCTCTCTCTCTCTCTCTCTCTCTCTCTCTCTCTCTCTCTCTCTCTCTCTCTCTCTCTCTCTCTCTCTCTCATTCTTGTGTGTGTGTGTGTGTGTTCCTGACACACACACACACACACACACAAAATTTATTTATAAAGAATATGATTACAAGTATTGGGGTGAGACATGCACGTACACACACACACACACTAACACTAATCGAACAGGGTGGCTTAACAAACACCCTTAAGACTCAGCCAGGGTGACAACACACACCCTTACAGCTAGCACTCCCCCCACACACTTAAAAAGTACACAAGGTGACAAAAAACACCCTTAAAATTTTCCCTGACCATATTAAACATCCTTAAACTGAACAGGGTGACCAAAAAACACCCTTTAAACATTTCTGACCATTTTGAACACCCTTAAACTGAACAGGGTGACAAAAACACCCTTAAAATTTTTCCTGGCCATATTAAACACCCTTAAACTGAACAGGGTAATGAGCAACACCCTTAAAATTTTTCCTGGCCATATTAAACACCCCTAAACTGTACAGGGTGACAAAAAAAAAACACCCTTTAAACATTTCTGACCATTTTAAACACCCTAAAACTGAACAGGGTGACAAAAAACACCCTTAAAATTTTTTCTGGCCATATTAAACACCCTTAAACTGAACAGGGTGACAAAAAACACCCTTAAAATTTTTCCTGGGCATATTAAACACCCTTAAACTGAACAGGGTAATGAGCAACACCCTTAAAATTTTTCCTGACCATATTAAACCCTTAAACTGAACAGGATGACAAAAAACACCCTTAAAATTTTCCCTGACCATATTAAACACCCTTAAACTGAACAGGGTGACAAAAAATACCCTTAAAATTTTTCCTGGCCATATTAAACACCCTTAAACTGAACAGGGTAACGAGCAACACCCTTAAAATTTTTCCTGACCATATTAAACACCCTTAAACTGAACAGGGTGACAAAAAACACCCTTAAAATTTTCCCTGACCATATTAAACACCCTTAAACTGAACAGGGTGACAAAGAAACACCCTTAAAATTTTTCCTGACCATTCTCCAACACCCTTGCAGTCTCTTGGCTATGCTGGTCACCCTTACAGACAAACACACACACACACACTGAAGACCTCTCCCAGCCATAAACACACACACACATACACACACACCCCTAGACTTGTTAAGGGTGAGGGAGCCTTTAAGTACTCTCTAGACACCCTTAAAACTCCACAGACACACACAAACACACACAGATACCGTTAATCTCTACAGAAAGGGAAAAATCACACACAGACAGACACACAGACACACACACTCCACCAGACACCTGCACACACCCGCACACACCTGCACGCACCCTAGATTAGCCTCAAAGCTCCTCTTTCCTCTCTATCTTGACAAGTTCCACCTCGAAGACCAGCGTGGTGTGGGGAGGTATCTTTGGAGGCGCCCCTGAAGCTCCATAGCCGAGGTCCAGGGGATGACAAGCTTCCTCTTCTCCCCCTCGCACATCCTTGGGGGGCGGGGCGGGGTGAAGGCGTCAGAAGCACATGGGGAATACAAAGGAAGGTCAAATAGAGATAGATATGGGAAAATAACATCATTATCTCTCTCTCTCTAATATACACCACCACCACCACTACTCACCCAATCAGTCCCTGGTCCCAGCCTCGGATGACCTGACCTGACCCCAGCGTGAAGGTCAGGGGTTGTCCTCGAGGGTAACTGCTGTCGAATTCTGTGCCATTTTCCAGCTTTCCCTGTTAAGTTAGGTTAGGTTAGGTTAGGTTAGGTTATATTCTCTCTCTCTCTCTCTCTCTCTTCTTCACCCTCCCCTCTCTCTCTCTTCGTCATCTCCTCTTTCTTTCTCTCTCTCTCTCTCTCTCTCTTGGTTCATCGCCCCCCCCCTCTCTCTCTCTCTTGGTTCATCCCCCTCTCTCTCTCTCTCTCTCTCTCTTGGTCATCTCCCTCTCTCTCTCTTCGTCACCCCCTCTCTCTCTCTCTCTCTCTCTCTCTCTCTTCATCACCCCCTCTCTCTTGGTCATCCCTTCTCTCTCTCTCTCTCTCTCTCTTGGTTCATCCCCTCCTCTCTCTCTCTCTCTCTCTCTCTCTCTCTCTCTCTCTCTCTCTCTCTCTCTCTCACCGCATAGTACATGTGAAGCAGGTCCCCTCATCTGCTCTTCAGCGTACAATTATCTACTCTTTTCTTCACCCCAATCTGCAGCTTCTTCACTTTCTCCTTCTTCTTCTCCTCCTCCGCCGCGCAGCTCACCGCCAGCACCACCACCACCACCGCCGCCACAGTCTCCAGGCGCATGCTGTGGGAGGAGGTGGAGGTGAAAGGAGGTGGAGGGAGAGAAGGAGGGAGGGGTGCAAGTTAGCTGTCTGATGTCATATTTGTGGTGGTTTGCAGTGGTTAGGGAGCTTAAGGAGGGGTTCAGGGGGGGGTTAAGGGGTTCAGAGGGGGGTTAGGGGTTCAGAGGGGTTTCAAGGGGGTTTCAAGGGAGTTCAGGAAGGTTAAGTTTGGTTCAGGGGGTTTAAGGGATTCAGGGAGGTTCAAGGGTGTTACAGGGGGATTCAAGGGAGTTCAGGGGGGTACTAAGGAGCTTCAAGGGTGTTTAAGGGTGTTCAAGGAGGGTTCATAGTGATTCAGGGAGTTTAAGGGGGTTCAGGGGGTATTCAGCATCACATTATTTAGGTTAGGGGGCCAAGGGAGCTGTTAGGTTAATCAGATTGAGTTAGGTTAGGTTAGGTTAGGTTAAGTTAGATTTTGTTAGGATAGGTTAGGTTAGATCAAGTTATGTTAGGATTAGGATAAGTTAGGATAGGTTAGGTTACATCTGCGTTGGGTTAAGTTAGATCAAGTTAGGTTAGGATTAGGATAAGTTAGGATTGGATAGGTTAGGTTTGGTTAGGCTACGTCTGGATTGGGTTAAGTTAGATCAAGTTACGTTAGGATTAGGATAAATTAGGATAGGTTAAGTGTGTTACTAGTTACGAGTCCATATTTGTTCCCTGGCACAAAAATTTCCGAAAAGACTCTCTCTCATCTTAAACTTTCACGAAGGTTCAAATTTCACTTAAGCAAGCGTTCCTCTCATGAACACCCCGCTGCCTCGCCACCTCCAGGAGTGTTGAGGCTGGGGAGGCGCGGGAAGACAGTATAGATGATAATGCAAAGATGTACAGGAAGATTTAGATTAGCTTACAAATTCTACTGCTTCGTGTCTCATTCACTCCTGTGTTTATCATCATTTCTTCACGTCTACACACAATTTCAATCACTCACACAAACATCCACACCACCATATGACTCTCACCAGCTCTCACACGCGTAATCAATCTCACCTGACAGGTAATAACTGAGAAAAGTTGAAAAACGTTGAATATTCTCGTCCGCTGCCCGTCACCACGCTGCCTTCTTGAACGTAAACAAATCTGGCGCCTTCCGATTGGTAGAGAGGAAAGCCGCTTTCAGCTGTCACAATTCTGGCTTCTGATTGGACTAGGGACGGATCGCGTTCAGGTGCTGACTTTGACTCTAATATATATATATATATATATATATATATATATATATATATATATATATATATATATATATATATATATATATATATATATATATATATATATATATATATATATATATTATCTTACTGATTATTGATTTCTAAGCATTTTTTGTTTTATTGTAATTTACTGTAATTTATTTAGTTATTTTAAATTGATTTTGAGCCCAGAATAACTTTAATTAATGCTATGAATTGCGTGTGTGTGTGTGTGTGTGTGTGTGTGTGTTGTCAAAACGAATGAAATAAAGCAAGCAAGCAAGAGTGGAGTGATGACAGACCTCCTTCACTCACGCTGAAGACAACTTCGCCCCATCTGTCAGCGGGGAGAGGGCGGGTTTGGGTGGGGAGGGGGAAGAAACACCGCCATTTACCTGAAGGGGCGTGTCCAAGATTCACTTATCTCAACCCAAAAATATTACGGGGCGCTCGCTTCCTCATCACCCACGCTTACTCTATTTCTACCATAACATATTCCACACACGCACAACAAGGCATATTAATCAAACTGCTTTGACACTTTTATGGGACTGCCATTTCAGTGGCCAGTTTTTTTTCATTAGATTTTTGTTGTCCTTGGCCAGTGTCACTCCTATATATATATATATATATATATATATATATATATATATATATATATATATATATATATATATATATATATATATATATATATATATATAAAGCGAACGTTGATATTATTATTATTATTATTACTATTATTATCATTATTATTATTTTTATTTATTTATTTATTTATTTTTCTGTAGGAGTGACACTGGCCAAGGGCAACAAAAATCTAATAAAAAAAACTGGCCACTGAAATGCCAGTCCCATAAAAGTGTCAAAGCAGTGGTCAAAAATTGCTGAATAAGTGTGTTGAAACCTCCCTCTTGAAGGAATTCAAGTCATAGGAAGGTGGAAATACAGAAGCAGGCAGGGAGTTCCAGAGTTTACCAGAGAAAGGGATGAATGATTAAGAATACTGGTTAACTCTTGCGTTAGAGAGGTGGACAGAATAGGGGTGAGAGAAAGAAGAAAGTCTTGTGCAGCGAGGCCGCGGAAGGAGGGGAGGCATGCAGTTAGCAAGATCAGAAGAGCAGTTGGCATGAAAATAGCGGTAGAAGACAGCTAGATATGCAACATTGCGGCGGTGAGAGAGAGGCTGAAGACAGTCAGTTAGAGGAGAGGAGTTGATGAGACGAAAAGCTTTTGATTCCACCTTGTCTAGAAGGGCAGTATGAGTGGAACCCCCCCAGACATGTGAAGCATACTCCATACATGGACGGATAAGGCCCTTGTACAGAGTTAGCAGCTGGGGGGGTGAGAAAAACTGGCGGAGACGTCTCAGAACACCTAACTTCATAGAAGCTGTTTTAGCTAGAGATGAGATGTGAAGTTTCTAGTTCAGATTATAAGTAAAGGACAGACCGAGGATGTTCAGTGTAGAAGAGGGGGACAGTTGAGTGTCATTGAAGAAGAGGGGATAGTTGTCTGGAAGGTTGTGTCGAGTTGATAGATGGAGGAATTGAGTTTTTGAGGCATTGAACAATACCAAGTTTGCTCTGCCCCAATCAGAAATTTTAGAAAGATCAGAAGTCAGGCGTTCTGTGGCTTCCCTGCGTGATATGTTTACCTCCTGAAGGGTTGGACGTCTATGAAAAGACGTGGAAAAGTGCAGGGTGGTATCATCAGCCGAGGCCTGTATTAACGTTGTTATGTCACCGCTCCGACCCGTTTGGAACCCTCACCGTGTCAGTGTTGATATTCACTCACTGCATCAGCCCAAGAGGGACTAGTTCTCTCATGTGCTGCAAGACATGTTCATGACTAAATTGTCCAAATACCCCCACGTTCAGGCTATTCATGTTTATTGTGATGGTTCAGTCAGTAGCAGCAGGTCAGGATGTGGGCTGTTCATCCGCGACTACATTTCTGCCATTCACTACACTGACACTGAGGTTTCCAGGCGGCTCCCTGCACACATGTCCTCCACTAGGGCAGAACTGTATGTTGTTCTGGAGGCGCTCCGTATTGTGGCGCCTCTCAGTAAGGATGTATTCTTTGTTGACAGTAAGGCTGTACTGTATGCTCTCCAGTCTACCTACCCCATGGACTGTGATCTAGTTAATAAATGTCTTGATCTCATCCACGCTCTAGAAAGTGCTGGTGCCACGGTCCATTTCACCTGGATACCCTCTCATGTGGGTATCTCGCTTAATGAAGAGGCAGACCGCCTTGCTCAATGTGCCCTTTAGGACGACACAGTGGACCCTGGCGCTGAGTATACTCTGGGCTATGTTAAGAGTAGCATTAAGGACTTTGTACATAGTAGCATTAGTGATCAGTTGGAGCTTTGTTGCCATAGGGGCAATGGCAGTAGTCTTCACTATGTACGTGTCTCCCAGAGCTGTGCTTACACCTATGGGAAACTGCATCACACGCATCACATCACTGCATCACACGACAGGGTGGCAATGAAGCTCAGATTAAGCTATAAATACTTTTGCGAAGTCATTGCTTCTCCTGGTGTATGCTGTGTGCTAAGTGCTGCGCCAAGGGGACACACTGCGTCATTATGTCACGGAATGTCCTCTCATTGCTAAATTTAGGCTGCAAGGTCAACATTACTTGTGTACCCTCATTGACCATTTCTTAGACTCATCCAGCCTCGGGGATATACTCAAGGAATATCTACGTTTGCTTCCAGACTGTAGGATATTTATGCAATAAGGTGTGCAATATCTGTATTTACTTATTTACTTACATTCTTGTAATGTATACTACCTATTTTTATATTTTTGATACTCTACCGTTAAGTCTTTGCCCAGGGAGTGGTTGACAAGGTCCTGCTCCTTTGTTGTATTTCATTATTTATGCAACAATAAATATATCAATCAATCAATCAATCAGGAGTTGCTGATCCAAAGGCCTGGCTTAGGAGTGATCCCGAGCCACCTGTATCATCAAGATCAAGATCAAGATCATAACATTCCCGAGTCAGCTGTAGCAAAAGGACGGATATAAGAGTAAGATTAAGTTGAACATTAGGCTTTAGTGCCCACATTAGGTAGAATGCAGGGTTGAATGAATGATTGTAGATGAAGGGAGAGTGAGAGTGGTGGATGAGGTGCAGATTGGTTTCCGTGGAAAGGAGAGCAGAGGGCAATCTCTCACCCTGAGTTGTGCTTATGTTCTTATGATCATCTGTGTCTTGTGAATAAACTGACGAAAAGAAAGAAAAATTATGGAAATTAACTATAAATAGGTATTATTTATAAGTAAATATAGAGAAAGCAAGTGTTAAAGACGGAGTTAATTAACAAAATGAGAAGTATGTTTTTTTTTTTTCCTCTCTCTCTCTCTCTCTCTCTCTCTCTCTCTCTCTCTCTCTCTCTCTCTCTCTCTCTCTCTCTCTCTCTCTCTCTGTAAACTTGTGGAAACGTCTTTTGTTTCTTGTAGTTGCCACTGTAGTTATACTTCTTATTTGCACTGTCTTGACCACAGCCCATTCCAGAACCTATCAACAAAGCATCAAAAAATCACGCACAGGATCCTCTGTTTCAGAGCTTATACTGTTTAGTTCTCATAAATATCCAATCATTCATGAGCTAAATAAAATTGCCTGTTAGTTTTAATGAAATGAGAACTGCACAAATATTTCAAAGTAATTAGTAGAATAGATTTATTATTATGTTTAACTGAAAGGGAAAGAAAAAATAAAACACTGTCAGCACCCAAATCAATCAGTGCTATTGATCAACAGGGCAGATCCATCATCAGTGCATAACATCTTTATTATATGGTGTATTATAAAGTTTTCATCTTTTTCCTACACATTATCTAGAGTAAAAGCAAATTTATTCAAGTTTTGACCAACTTGTTACATAGGATTAATTAAAGATTTTCCAAGGCCGATATTTCCCATGATCTTAATTTGGCAGGTAATTTCCTGGTGTAGGTGACATCAGTAAACCACCACCATGCTTCCAAGACTGAGGTGCCATGTTACAGCTGCAATGGCATGCAGAAGAATTGGGTCGCTGCAGGCTGGTGTGCCGAGAACTCGCCCATTGTATGCTGAGCGCCAGCGGCACCGTGGCTTAGTCAGGGTAGAAGGGGAGGAGGCAGCAGATTTTCTTCAAGGGCTGGTGACCAATGACATGAGGCACCTGAAAGGCAATACATCTGCCATTTACTGCCTCCTGCTCAATAGACAGGGCCGTGTGCTGTACGACTCCATCATCTATCACCTCAGCCACAGCACCTTCCTGTTGGAATGTGATGTTGCACGAGTCAGCCAGCTGGAGAGACACCTCAGAATGCATAAAGTGCGGCGTCGCCTGGTGGTGGAGGATGCCACAGGTGACTTCAGTGTGTGGTGTGTGTTTGACCCTGCTCCTGACATGACGCAGCAGACACAGGTTGATGCAGAATCCCTCTACATGAACCCTAAAGTACAGAATGAGGTGGCATTGCATCTGGCTGGAGACTCCAAAGACATTACAGCAGTTCAAGATCCCAGGGTGCGACAGCTGGGCCACCGTCTGGTGGTACCGGCAACTACAGTTTCCCTGAGGGGGTTGCTGCCGGGTGTTGAGGAGAACACAGGAAATTATATGTTCAGGAGCTTGCGTTATAGGCTTGGAGTGGGAGAGGGATCAGAGGAGCTTCCCTCAGCTAAGTCCTTACCACTGGAGGCAAACTGCGACTACCTACATGGAGTCAGCTTTCACAAGGGGTGTTATGTGGGCCAGGAGCTAACCGCCAGGACCTATCACACTGGAGTTATCCGAAAACGCCTCCTGCCTCTTATCTTTAGTGAGGATGCTTCAGAGGTGTCAGCAGACGCCAGTGTAGTGGATGAGACAGGACGGGCTGTAGGAAAGGTGCGGGCTTGCCTGGGTTGCCATGGCCTGGGACTGCTCAGAGTGGAAGAATGTCTTGCTGCTGAAAGATTAACAGTGGAAGGCCATATAGTACAAACCTTCCGGCCATACTGGTGGCCTCTTCAGGCACCCAAGAGCAAAGCAAGCTTGTGATGTACAGACTTTTTATTGTAATGTGGCAATCATGTTATGGGAGTGGAGAAGTAGCCAATTTGTAAAATCAAACTAAATATTATATTTCTTATTTTCACTTTATACAGTTTTGCCAATGTAATATACACACAATGTAATATACACACACACACACACACACACACACACACACACACACACACACACACACACACACACACACACACACACACACATATATATATATATATATATATATATATATATATATATATATATATATATATATATATATATATATATATATATATATATATATATATATATATATATATATATATATAAAGGAGTAGTGTTGCAGGAGAACACTCCAAGTGCTACCCCCATGAAAATCCTGTTTTGGCATGCAAACAGTAACTCAAAGTGTCTTCTACCTTGTGGGGTTGCTTGGACCAATATCCTGCTAAGGCAAAATGGTCAAAAATGCTATACAGTATACAATATTAGTTTCCTTACTTGTTACAGCAATATAGAAGCCTGCTATTGTGTGGGGAAACACTCCAAGTGCCTTGAGTTGAGTGAATCACCACAACTAGCCACTCACTGTAGCGGTAGGTCCTGTTGTGGTTGGCCAGTGGTGCCACCATGTTGCCTTGGCATACTCGGAGCTGAGCCAATGGACTTAGAGCATTTTTCCGCACGCACACACACACACACACACACACACACACACACACACACACACACACACACACACACACACACACACACACACACACACACACACACACACACACACACACACACACACACACACACACACACACACACACACACACACACACAGCTGAGCCTTGCTTCTACCCATGCCACATTACACTACTTTGTGGATCACTATTTTGTGCTGTGTTTATAACCATCAATTATCAGTGCTATTACCATGTGTAGAAGCTCATTACCTTGCATCTCTTGCCATCCTCTACTGTTATTTTTACGCTAACTGCTCTTCTGATCTTAGTAACTACATGTCTCCCCTCCTCCTGTGCCCACACTGCACAACACTTTCTTCTCTCTCTTATCCCTCTTCTGTCCACATCTCTAATGCAAGAGTTAGCTCCTTACCTGCTTCTGTATTTCCTCCTTCCTATGGCTTGAATTCTTTCAAGAGGGAGATTTCAAGACATTTATCCTCTGTTTTTATTATCATTCTATCTGACATCTCTGTGGGAACTGACATTTAAGTAAACCTTTTTTAATTCAAATTTTTTGTTGCCATTGGCTAGTGGCTCTCAGGTAAAAAAAAAAAAAAAAAAAAATACAGGAAAAACTAATGCATACTTTAACTTTACACATAAATTATGAACATTAGTAACTACTAATTGAATTTATTGATTTATATTTTTCTTTGTGGGTATAGGAATGTGATACCCTAAGAATTAATTTGCTAATTGTTTCACAAATATCATATGGTTGAAACTTGATATATATGAGTTTTAATATTGGCAAACTTTAGGCGTGATTTCTGGCATCTTTAAAAAAAAAACAATGCTTGGAGTGTATTCCTGCATCATTACTTATATATATATATATATATATATATATATATATATATATATATATATATATATATATATATATATATATATATATATATATATATATATATATATGTATATATTATTGCATCAAATATTAAAAATAAAATGTATTTTAAGATTGATGACCATCATTATTAATTACTCTTTTCTATGTTTGTATGCCATGCACTGCAGTCTTTGCTCTAGGTTTGAATTCAGCAAATTATTCAGTAATATCTATTGTCATTATTATTTTGAAAAGCCTCCATACATCCTTGCATTTTTCAGCCTTCTTCATCTGATAGGAACTTCCCATTCCTTCCAGTTTCCTCACTAACTGGAATTTCATATTTTATCCAATGACTTCTTAGATATTATGGATCTTTAGAATTATATTAAAATAAATAAAATGGTTGAAAGATTCACACTATTTTCTTTTAATTTATTTGGCAGGTGACGAGAAAAAAATAGCTAACTGACCAAGATATAGCTGAACCACCAAATTACCATCATTGAAGACTGCTCCTGTTGTATTTTTAGGCACTGGGTAAGTGTTCTTTTACCAAGAAAGTGTCTGCAAGTATCATGGCAAATGGGCCTAGTGAGTTCAACACCAAGAATGAGAAGGGTGGGACATTTTTGTGTGAGAACTGTGGCCTACATGAAACCTACCATTATTATGGGCAACGGCCACCCTTCCATCGGGGAGTGACCTTCCTTGAGGACTGTTACTTCATACGTGACCCTTTCCAGAGCCAGGCTAGTAGCTCTCTCTTGCTTGGATCAGCATGCACTGCCTGCAGTAAAGTTGTATGTCAAGCAGCCTCCTGCAGCCTCTACTATACTGCCAGGTTTTGTGTGGCATGTGCTGAAGCTAACCAAAAAGACTTTCCAAGAGAAATACAGCAGCGTATCAATAAAATGCGCAATGATAAAAAGTGCTGAACATTCTATTGGTGTTCAGTACTGAAAAATCAGTACTGAACAGCTTCATGTGTGACCTGCTTATGGGAGAAGTTATATATATATATATATATATATATATATATATATATATATATATATATATATATATATATATATATATATATATAAGAATTAAAGTTTTTCATTTAAGAGTTTGTGAAGTAGAACAAAGGGACTATCTGAAATACAGATGGGAGAGGGTACAACATAATTGTACATAATTACTAAATCCTGTTCTGTGCATGAATCCGAGTGGATTAGATTTGAATATCAGCAGTGGTGTACCCATTAAATGGAAGAATACATTTGGTGTGATGGTATTAAAATACCTAAATGTAGAAATCTACGTTACCTTTGTTTTTATAAGTTTTGTATTAAGTGACCTTTACCAAGGTATCACTAGGCACCTGGTGGTTATTCCTGTTTTATGTCCAGCCACTCACATTATTTTGTTCCTGGCTTGTAAGAAGCAACTGATGTTCCACTTCTTCCCTCACTCTCCTATGAATGGAAGGTGAGTAAAGTGTAAAATCAGTTGCTTCTTAACAGGCAAGAACAAGGGAATGTGAGCAACTGAATACAAAGCAGGAATAAACACCAGGTGCCTGGTGACTTTGATGTAATGACCAACTTCAGGTGAAACTTCTGACAGTCCTCTTGCATTTCCCCAGTGGCTACACTAAGCACCTGGCAGGTAAATATAGGTGAATAGTCACAGGAGCAGTCCTTACAGTAATGTCAGTAGGAACAGATGGACTTGAGAGTCTAGTCAGCTTGCAGCTCAAAAGACTTCCAAGTCACATGTAGCTACAACAGTGCAAATGTTGTCAGGAAGGTTGCTGGTTGACCTTTACTGGCTGGTGGTAGCCCATGCCTCACTTTACTCTGGTCAATGCTCAAGAGTCAAGACACAAAAATAGATATTGTGTTTGCAACTTCTCAAGTTGTCACAACCTTATAGGAGTTAGGTAGTTCCACAAAGATGAAATACATAACTGCTATCTGAACACTGCAACACAGGCCTTGCAGCAAGACATCAAAACCTGAATAATCACAGGCTGGAATTGTTTAGCTACTACTGCTGTCACTATTTTGACCTTTCCCTGAGGTACCATCTTGACAGCATTCTTATTACATAACTCCTGCCACCAATAGAGCATTACAGCCACCCATTGTTTTCTCATTATTGTACAAGGAGTAAGATGCTTAAATTTATCATCTTTATATTCACATATGGAAACAGCTTTTTTTGTCAGGTAAAAATTAAAGAATGAGATGTTAACTTGACCACATGATATTACTAAGATTATATAAATGGTTGCAATAGCTGCAACAGGACAAATCCTAGTGAAATGTAAAGACTGTGCCAAAGCATGTGAAAAGGTTATGGGGAATGAGAGGATTAGAGACATATTTATTGCAGTCATCCCTTAGGTGTAGTTCTTAGGGTCAGAGACAGGCAGACATAAGCTGTAAAAGTAGCTGAATACACAAGTTTTGTACATTCCTTAGAATGAAATAGTATATAGACAGTTACAATTACTCAGATAAGAAAAAATATATTCTCATGTTTGTTAATATGTATGTGCTTGGTGGCTAATGCATCTTAAGTGTGGTTTTCAATGTCTGGTTTGAGGTTATCAGATAAATAACCATTCACAAAGAATTATGGGATCATGTAACTTAGGCTAAAAAAAAAAAGAGATTATATATATATATATATATATATATATATATATATATATATATATATATATATATATATATATATATATATATATATATATATATATATATATATATATATATATATATATATATATATATATATAATATATATATATATAATAACAACAATAACAATAGCAGCTTCCATATTATTATTTCAAAGACCATGAGATTTAGGGGTTACTTTCTTTCAGAGTTCCCACACATAACATGCCAAGTAAATAATTTGAAGTGAATATAAAGAAAGTGCACCTACAGGGCCATGATCCAAATTATCATTTACACACTCTTGCCATTACTATCAAATTCAAGGAGCTGGACACAGCAGTGCCATCTGCTCTCCTAAATAAGGCTGATACATACCAATGGATTTTGTTTAACCACATGTCAATCTTTTTATGATTCATGATGATCAAATATGACAAACATGGAAATAAGCCTTTTAAATATGAAAAGCACAAGCTATTTTCCTGAATTTTACTTCAGTAAAATAACATGAATATATATATATATATATATATATATATATATATATATATATATATATATATATATATATATATATATATATATATGATAAAAAGTATGCACATCACATCACATTACCCAACCTTGTGTACAGCAAGGTAGGGGGTTCAGACTCATGACAACAGCAATCAACAAGACATAAGCAAGTGAAAGTGATCCATATGTTCAGTGGTAATTTTATGCTTATTTGAATGACTTGATCAAACTGGGCCCCACACCTCAAGGGGGCATTGAAATAAATAATAATTATATATCTCTACAATTACATGAGTGTTTCAGGTACCACATATCCATACATAATAACCATAGCAATGATGTTTTTATGTCTAGATCACCCAAAATGAGAGCCTACTTCCTGCACTGACAATGGCAACCATGGCTTCAAGTGATAAGATGGTGGTGTTATATATATTTTGTGATTATCCATGATAATTTATGTTTGCATCATTAGAAAATAAAGATTCTAAGGTTTCATTTGATATATAATAATTTATGTTTTATTTAATAAAAGAGTGTACTTTTACATATATCAATTTTCTAATTGAGCCCCACAATTCCTAGCACCAGCCCTGCATACTCAAGGTCCTGTAGAGTTAGACCCATCATCTGTCCATCATGATAATGTTCAATGATACTGAATTGTTTCACAAACTGATGAAAAACAGGGACCTTAAACTAAAATTGTTATTCACCCAAACCGCTGGTCCAA
>NC_087159.1:30817500-30850000 GCF_035594125.1 Scylla paramamosain | reverse complement strand
GTAATGAATAATGGCTAGGTAGGAAATGTATCATTAAAAAAAAACAAAAAAAAACTGAACAATAAAATCCATACCAGCTTTATACACTTATAAGAAAACAAACTGAGTCTGGCTTTAGAAAAATCTAAAACAAAAAATAATAATATTATTGAAGGATTCAAGAATATGGAAAACTCAATTTTCAAAACTAAAATTCTTTAAGTATCACAGACTCAGCACGATCACCACAATCCACCTTGCCGCAACTCTGTGAAGTGAAATACGTTGAATACACTGATACACTGAGTATAAGTAATATTCGGAGTGGTTGACCTGCGACTCAGCACATGCCTCCCAACCACCACCACACTTTGCCGCGCCATAACCCACCTTGCCGCGCTGAGCCGCCCTCGCCCTGCCGTTCTGCTCTCTGACGCACCCTGAGTATAGCAATTCATTCACTTCACCTCTAACACCTTATGAGACACGTGTTACGGCACACATCAGACCACAGCCTCTGATCACGACCATGTGGCTCCGAGGTAAACACTCCGTCAGCAGGCTCTCCTGATTGGCTGGTAGCGCTGGTGTCACAGGTCTGCAGCCAATCGCGGCGCAAGAAACACGCCGCCTCGGCTGCCAAGATGAGACAGCCGACAAGCGCAATGATGTTTACCTACAAAGTCTTACGTATTGCGAAGCATATAGGGACCTCGTTCGGACTGTTTTCAGATACCAAAAATGTACTTAGTCGAATTCTGATTATTGTTTTTCCATTGATTATCATGCAGAATCTGTACTGAAGCATCACCAGTATTTGTGAAAACCAATCGAAATATGGCACCGAAGTTTTCGTTATTACGCTGGAATCACTTCACGTATATTTCCACAATGTATTGCTAATCAGAATCATGATCTCCTTCACTGGTCATGAACCCCAAATGTTGATTTAGGTCGCACACTCAACAAATATATTTTTTTCTGTATTTATTATTATTATTATTATTATTATTATTATTATTATTATTATTATTATTATTATTATTATTATTTATTTATTTTATTTATTTATTTATTTTTATTTTTATTTTTTTTTGCTGCATTACTTAGTTGTTTTCCTATACTAGACAATTAGCGATAGTGACTTGAAACACTTTTTCAAGTTCATGCTCTAGTTATTTGGTGGGTTCAGACTTCAGATACTCTACATGAGAAATGTCGCTGCCATCCCCTTGGAGGAATTATGAATTTAGATGGATATGGCAATTGTATTTCAGGATATGGTACTTTTTTCATGCTGACGGCTTCAATAAGCTAAAAACAACGATAATGAAGATTTTAAGCAATGCATACAAAGCAATAATCTTTCTTATATATATATATGTATATATATATATATATATATATATATATATATATATATATATATATATATATATATATATATATATATATATATATATATATATATATATATATATATATATATATATATATATATATATATATATATATATATATATATATATATATATATATATATATATATATATATATATATATATATATATATATATATATATATATATATATATATATATATATATTTTTTTTTTTTTTTTTTTTTATCTTATGTAGGAAGGACACTGGGCAAGGGCAACAAAAATCCAATAAAAACATATGCCCACTGAAATGCCAGTCCCATAAAAGGGTCAAAACAGTGGTCAAAAATTGATGAATAAGTGTCTTGAAACCTCCCTCTTGAAGGAATTCAAGTCATAGGAAGGTGGAAATACAGAAGCAGGCAGGGAATTCCAGAGTTTACCAGAAAAAGGGATGAATGATTGAGAATACTGGTTAACTCTTGCGTTAGAGAGGTGGACAGAATAGGGGTGAGAGAAAGAAGAAAGTCTTGTGCAGCGAGGCCGCGGAAGGAGGGGAGGCATGCAGTTAGCAAGATCAGAAGAGCAGTTGGCATGAAAATAGCGGTAAAAGACAGCTAGATATGCAACATTGCGGCGGTGAGAGTGAGGCTGAAGACAGTCAGTTAGAGGAGAGGAGTCGATGAGACGAAAAGCTTTTGATTCCACCCTGTCTAGAAGAGCAGTATGAGTGGAACCCCCCCAGACATGTGAAGCATACTCCATACATGGACAGATAAGGCCCTTGTACAGAGTTAGCAGCTGGGGGAGTGAGAAAAACTGGCGGAGACGTCTCAGAACACCTAACTTCATAGAAGCTGTTTTAGCTAGAGATGAGATTTGAAGTTTCCAGTTCAGATTATAAGTAAAGGACAGAACGAGGATGTTCAGTGTAGAAGAGGGGGACAGTTGAGTGTCATTGAAGAAGAGGGGATAGTTGTCTGGAAGGTTGTGTCGAGTTGATAGATGGAGGAATTGAGTTTTTGAGGCATTGAACAATACCAAGTTTGCTCTGCCCCAATCAGAAATTTTAGATCAGAAGTCAGGCGTTCTGTGGCTTCCCTGCGTGATATGTTTACCTCCTGAAGGGTTGGACGTTTATGAAAAGACGTGGAAAAGTGCAGGGTGGTATCATCAGCGTAGGAGTGGATAGGACAAGAAGTTTGGTTTGTAAGATCATTAATGAATAATAAGAAGAGAGTGGGTGACAGGACAGAACCCTGAGGAACACCACTGTTAATAGATGTAGGAGAAGAACAGTGACTGTCTACCACAGCAGCAATAGAACGGTCAGAAAGGAAACTTGAGATGAAGTTACAGAGAGAAGGATAGAAACCGTAGGAGGGTAGTTTGGAAATCAAAGCTTTGTGCCAGATTGAAAATTAGATCTTAGATCTGCAACATTCGCGGTCTAAGATCTAATTTTCAATCTGTAGAACACCACCTCTCCTCTTCTAAACCTCATCTTCTTTTCCTCACCGAAACTCAGGTGTCTGAGGCAACTGACAGCAGCCCCTTTTCTGTTCCCTCCTACTTTCTCTATCCTCATTTTCGATCCAAAGCTGGATGCTGCGTTTATGTGCGCAATGACTTAACCTCCTCTCGTGCCCACGCTCTTGAATCTTCCGAGTTTTCCACCATCTGGCTACGACTACAGAGTCACTCTCATACTAAGTGGGTGACAGGACAGAACCCTGAGGAACACCACTGTTAATAGATTTAGGAGAAGAACAGTGACCGTCTACCACAGCAGCAATAGAACGGTCAGAAAGGAAACTTGAGATGAAGTTACAGAGAGAAGGATAGAAACCGTAGGAGGGTAGTTTGGAAATCAAAGCTTTGTGCCAGACTCTATCGAAGGCTTTTGATATGTCCAAGGCAACAGCAAAAGTTTCACCAAAATCTCTAAAAGAGGATGACCAAGACTCAGTAAGGAAAGCCAGAAGATCACCAGTAGAGCGGCCTTGACGGAACCCATTCTGGCGATCAGGTAGAAGGTTGTGAAGTGATAGATGTTTAAGAATCTTCCTGTTGAGGATAGATTCAAAAACTTTAGATAGGCAGGAAATTAAAGCAATAGGACGGTAGTTTGAGGGATTAGAGCGGTCACCCTTTTTAGGAACAGGTTGAATGTAGGCAAACTTCCAGCAAGAAGGAAAGGTAGATGTTGACAGACAGAGCTGAAAGAGTTTGACTAGGCAAGGTGCAAGCACGGAGGCACAGTTTCGGAGAACAATAGGAGGGACCCCATCAGGTCCATAAGCCTTCCGAGGGTTTAGGCCAGCGAGGGCATGGAAAACATCATTGCGAAGAATTTTAATAGGTGGCATGAGGTAGTCAGAGGGTGGAGGAGAGGGAGGAACAAGCCCAGAATCGTCCAAGGTAGAGTTTTTAGCAAAGGTTTGAGCAAAGAGTTCAGCTTTAGAAATAGATGTGATAGCAGTGGTGCCATCTGGTTGAAATAGAGGAGGGAAAGAAGAAGAAGCAAAGTTATTGGAGATATTTTTGGCTAGATGCCAGAAATCACGAGGGGAGTTAGATCTTGAAAGGTTTTGACATGCTCTGTTAATGAAGGAGTTTTTGGCTAGTTGGAGAACAGACTTGGCATGATTCCGGGCAGAAATATAAAGTGCATGAGATTCTGGTGATGGAAGGCTTAAGTATCTTTTGTGGGCCACCTCTCTATCATGTGTAGCACGAGAACAAGCTGTGTTAAACCAAGGTTTAGAAGGTTTAGGACGAGAAAAAGAGTGAGGAATGTACGCCTCCATGCCAGACACTATCACCTCTGTTATGCGCCCAGCACACAAAGACGGGTCTCTGACACGGAAGCAGTAGTCATTCCAAGGAAAATCAGCAAAATACCTCCTCAGGTCCCTCCAACTAGCAGAGGCAAAACGCCAGAGGCACCTTCGCTAAGGGGGATCCTGAGGAGGGATTGGAGTGATAGGACAAGATAAAGATATGAGATTGTGATCGGAGGAGCCCAACGGAGAAGAAAGGGTGACAGCATAAGCAGAAGGATTAGAGGTCAGGAAAAGGTCAAGAATGTTGGGCGTATCTCCAAGACGGTCAGGAATACGAGTAGGGTGTTGCACCAATTGCTCTAGGTCATGGAGGATAGCAAAGTTGTAGGCTAGTTCACCAGGATGGTCAGTGAAGGGAGATGAAAGCCAAAGCTGGTGGTGAACATTGAAGTCTCCAAGAATGGAGATCTCTGCAAAAGGGAAGAGGGTCAGAATGTGCTCCACTTTGGAAGTTAAGTAGTCAAAGAATTTCTTATAGTCAGAGGAGTTAGGTGAGAGGTATACAGCACAGATAAATTTAGTATGAGAGTGACTCTGTAGTCGTAGCCAGATGGTGGAAAACTCGGAAGATTCAAGAGCGTGGGCACGAGAGCAGGTTAAGTCATTGCGCACATAAACGCAGCATCCAGCTTTGGATCGAAATTGAGGATAGAGAAAGTAGGAGGGAACAGAAAAGGGGTTACTGTCAGTTGCCTCAGACACCTGAGTTTCAGTGAGGAAAAGAAGATGAGGTTTAGAAGAGGAGAGGTGGTGTTCTACAGATTGAAAATTAGATCTTAGACCGCGAATGTTGCAGAAGTTAATGAAGAAAAAGTTGAGGGGGGATGTCAAGACACTTATGGTCGTCGACAGAAAGGCAGTCCGACCTGGAGACATTTATGTTCCCCTCCCCAGATGGGGACTCCGAGGCTGGTGTAGGAGTCGCCATGATGATTTTAAAATTTTTGAGTGAAGGGTGTGTGTGTTATTAGGTGCTTATAGTTTTGTGTGGAAGAAGAGAGTTGTCTTTAGAGGGCAGGCTGTGACTGCCCCCTTGTGTTGTGAGACACAAAGGGAAACGTTCAGTGAGGTCACACACACACACACACACACACACACACACACACACACACACACACACACACACATATATATATATATATATATATATATATATATATATATATATATATATATATATATATATATATATATATATATATATATATATATATATATATATATATATATATATTTATATATAATAACAAAATGAGAATATGCAGAGCCCATTCGCAGCGTGAGCCGATGGGAAGGCAGACACCACCACCATCACCACCACAACACTGAGGTTGCTGGTGGTGCTTGTTGACTGCTGACTGCTCATGCTGGCTGTTGGCTGGCTGGCTGCTGGCGAGGTGGGTACCGTGTGATAAGGGGCCCCTGACTGCATGTTTGTGTTACCTGGACGAAGAAACAAGAGGGAGTGAGTGGACGCTGGGAACAAATAAGAATTGTTTTTAGGAAGGTACTCACACACTGAAGGTAGCTATAAGAAACAAGCTAAAGTTTAGTCCTTTGCCCAGCTCGGCTACGGCCAGCGCTGGTTGTTCTCATAATGGGAGTAAAGTTCAGTGTTTGGTGCTGTAAACTACTGTACTGTTTTGTGATTTTATCAGACCTAATGAACTCTTAGTTTGTCAAATCAAAATTAGCATAATAGAAGCGACTCTTTCCACCATAACATTGATTTATTTATGTATTTATTTTTATTTTTATTTTTATTTTTATTTTTGTATACCAATTATCGTCATGTTTTGGATGTTGTTTTAGTTTTACCTAATAATTCGCCAATCTGGGTGCTGACTTGTAGGGGGATGAAGCAATATACGTTTTAATCATTGGTATTGGAATCCAGGTCATGGTGCTTGAATGTGCATTTAAACAATTCCATGAATAATTCCTATTTTACTAACCCTTCTACTTGATATGCTATAAGTAAGATGATAATTATATATATATATATATATATATATATATATATATATATATATATATATATATATATATATATATATATATTTTTTTTTTTTTTTTTTTTTTTTCTTTTTTTCTTACACAGACACTGATAAAACAATAATAACCACCTGGACCAATGATGTTATACAGAGTTCATGAAATTAGATTAAGTTCATGAAATTATAGGCTAAGTTAGGTTAGGAAGCCCAGTTTGACAGACTTGTACTCATTTCACTTAAAACCCTGGATTTTCACCAGGTCTGCCATTTTACTGTGGATAGGGAAAGAGAAAATTGATATTTACCAGAACATTTAAGTCTTTTTTAATGCAGTCTAAATATGCTCTTAAATTTTGTATAACTGATGTACTAGTGAGACATGGAGTGTAATGCCTTACTTTAATGATATTAGTGATGGATAGGAGGTGAAGGAAGTTGAGTAATATTATCTTGTATGAGATAACTACTTCTGATCATACTACTTTTTTGCCATTTTAATAGCAAGAAAAATAAGAATATAAGAATATGCTCTGTTGGTGTTCCCAGAGAAGAGAATGGTGTAGGAGAACCTAAAGGAACACCACCTTAATTTCTTTTATATCCTAATTACTCTTACTCTTCACTTTCCAGACTTAACAAGCACCAGTTGCAGCTTGAAGGTACAGGATGGAAAGAAGGATCAAGCTGAGGACACTAAATGAGCACATTGTGTGTGCCATCTGCTCAGGCTACCTTGTGGATGCCACCACTGTTACAGAGTGTCTGCACACCTGTGAGTGTATTTGCTGCCTCTATTTTTGCACTGGTAGCCTAAAACAAATATTAAGTTAAGGCATCTTATTTTAGATACTCTATGATATTTGTATTGATACTGTACTAGTAAATTAGCCTCTTCATTCATATGTTTCAGATTTTATGAATTGAATGAGTATCATGTGATATTCTTTTTATTTGTGAGTAATTCAGCTGGGAATTTATGATGAGAAAATCTTTTATAACATTAAATTATTATGAACTGTTCCTGCCAAGGACTTTTGTAGCATAGAGATGTGTGATGTATATATGAGTGTATATATCAGTGATTCACAAACTGTGCACTGTGACAGTCACTAAAGTGGACTGCTTTCTTTTCCTAGTTAATTATGTGTTCTTAAATTTGTGCACTTTAGTAGCCCTGCACTGCACTGACTACACGGTTGGTGTGCCATCAAAGTTCAAGATGTACCTTTAATGCAACAAAGCAACAAAGTTTGGGAGTCATTGGTATATATAGATCATATCACTAAGTTACGCATTCCTCTTTCCCATGAATTGAGCTCTTTTAGAAGGGAGGTTTCAAGACACTTTTCCTCCAGTTTGAGTAAACCATTTGGCTGTTTAGGTTCTGGCACCTCATTGGGCCCTTTGTTTTTTCCTTTTGTTGCTTTTAGCCAGTGGCCCTTTTACATAAAAAAAATCATATTTAATTTTTTTATTTATTTATTTATTTATTTTCAGAAAGAAGGATTTGGTAGGGAAGATGCTTAATTCACTGCTCTTTTTCTCTCTCAGTCTGTAAATCATGCCTGGTGAAGCACCTTGAAGAGCGCAACACCTGTCCCACCTGTGACATTGTCATTCACCAGTCCCACCCACTCAACTATATTGCCTTTGATCGCACCATGCAAGACATTGTGTGCAAGCTAGTGCCCATGCTGCAGGAGGGTGAGTCAGTCTACTTATATGGTAATCAGTGTTGAAGATTTTTTTTTTTTTTTCAAGTTAGCCTTAGTTGATTATGTTTAATCTCAAATTTTATTTATTTATTTGTTTATTTATGATTTTTTTGCTCTCTTTGAAGTTTCTATATATTGGCAGTAGTAGCAATGATAAGTTTCAGAAATTTCCCTGTGGTAATGGCTCATTCCAACATGGTCAGATGAACTGAAGAGAGAAAGGGAGTTTTATCGTGCACGAGGTGAGGTGTGCCCGAAGGACCTGCCGCAGGCCAATGAGGAGGATTCCCAGCAGGATGACAAGGCTGTCAATGACACAGACTACCATCGTCTTGATGAACAGGTGTGGTATCATACTCATGCCATTTCTTCTCTTCATTGACTCCAATCTTCTTTTCTTGTTCTACTTTCTTCCTTTCTTTCTCTCCCCCCCACCCCCCCTGATCTCTCTCTCTCTCTCTCTCTCTCTCTCTCTCTCTCTCTCTCTCTCTCTCTCTCTCTCTCTCTCTCTCTCTCTCTCTCTCTCTCTCTCTCTCTCTCTCTCTCTCTCTCTCTCTCTCTCTCTCTCTCTCTCTCTCTCTCTCTCTCTCTCTCTCTCTCTCTCTCTCTCTCTCTCTCTCTCTCCCCTTATCCTATATTGCTTGAGTATACTTATGTCTTTGCACTTTTCTCTCTGCACAGGTCAACATTTGCCTGGAGTGCAAATATCCCACTCTGGCACCACTCAAGAGGAGATTCATCCGATGTTCAGCCCAGGCCACCATTACCCACCTCAAGAAGTTTCTTGCCCTCAAAGTGCTGGAAGGACCACAAAAGTATCGTGAGGTGAGTTTTTGCTATGTGTTGCAAATCATTTGCTCCTTTATTGATTTTTATTATCATACAGTAATTCCTCCAGTGTCTAGACATTCAATAACTGGACTTGTCAGTAGCCAGACTTAATCGTTCTGAATATTAAACCGGACACACCTCTGACTTAGATGCACCATTGTGATGTGGCAGTGTGGTGCTTTGCAATGGATGTGGCAGCACCACAGTGGCGTGACACCTCTCATTTGTTTGTATGGGTTTTCTAATGCATAGGTGCTATTACAGCTGCATTGCAATAGTGTCACTGCATAGTGTGATGCCAATCATAGTGAGACATCTCTCACCTGTCTGTGTTTTTTAAATGCAGCAATACTACAACAATGCTTCCTCATGCTGAGCCACTGGCCTTTCTCTTTCCCTTTGTCACAGGCAAGTTGATGTGACTAGTATTCCAGTAAACAAGTGGTTTATCCACATAAATGATCTGTATGTTCAGGCATGTGAGATGTACATGGAAATAAGTATACAGTATATAGCAAGTAGGTATTCATTTTTACTATCCACAGATATGTTGTATACAGGGTGTAACACAAGTTTCTGCGAGTATCCACAGCATCTGCAGAAACTCATGTTACACCCTGTGTATTTGCAGTAATTATTTATTGAGTGGATTTTCTCACATCTGCTATTGTTGTTCCACGCACCCACACAACACAACTCTTCCTTGTTCCAACTGACTTTTGGTCATGTTCATGTCTCTGCCATTCCATCACCTGCTGCCTCTTACCAGGGTACACATGCTGGCTTTCATGACTGAGAATTATTTTTTAAAATGTATTATTATATGAAACTAACAAATTTTACATGTTTTTTTTCTGCTTTATGAGGCTTAACATAACTCATACATACACAGAAAACAAATCAAAACACAAATCACCTTGAAAAAATAACATTGTTTGTGTTGTGGCAGATGTAGGACAAAGACAGAGGGAGAAAGGTAAAAAAATGTCCATAAACAAGTGTTTGCAACAGAAATGTCATTAAAGAAACATGACTTAGAATTGGTTGTAAGTGTAAGTAATACTGCACAGTGATATTTTCTGTTATGATGTCTGGTAAATGATGATAATTAATCAGGCATGGAGGATGTAGATATGTTGTGGATGAACCAGGATAGATATTGGAGGGATTACGGTATATCAGAGTATGTGTGAATATTATGGTACACTTTGAATGTGAGTTGTGGAAAATGAATTAGTGGACTTCATTATCATGCTTGATGCCATACAAAATACTACCAAGTTTTGGAGTGACACAATATCATTTACAAACTCCCAAAGCTAACTATCTGCCTTTGTCTTATTAAACACATGAATATTTCTTTGGTAGTTCTGGAGGAAAAGTTCTTTCTGAGATGTCACATAAAATAAAATAAAAAGTAGCTAAGATATGTGGGGAAGTGACAATAATTATGAGGTTGAAGGCTAATGTATCTCTCTCTCTCTCTCTCTCTCTCTCTCTCTCTCTCTCTCTCTCTCTCTCTCTCTCTCTCTCTCTCTCTCTCTCTCTCTCTCTCTCTCTCTCTCTCTCTCTCTCTCTCTCTCTCTCTCTCTCTCTCTCTCTCTCTCTCTCTCTCTCTCCACACTCAAGATTGACATAATGTGCAACGATGAAATGCTCGGCAAGGACCACACGCTTAAGTTTGTGCAGGTAACAAGATGGCGGTTCCGCAGTCCACCACTCAAGCTTTCCTACCGGCCAAGAATAGATATATGAGGGACTTTTTGTTACAGGACACTACTCTGAACACACACACACACACACACACATCTTCACATTTCCTATTTATGAGAGTCTGTAAGGAGAAATTGTATGATAAAGAAAAAAAAGAGCTTGATTTTTTTTGTAGAAATATTGAAGTATGGTGAGTTTCAACTAAGAAAGACCATTCATTGTAAACTTTAATTTTCTGTGTGTGTGTGTGTGTGTGTGTGTGTGTGTGTGTGTGTGTGTGTGTGTGTGTGTGTGTGTGTGTGTGTGTGTGTGTGTGTACATGCTGATGCTTGTGAAATAGTGAAAGGTTCTTTTATACACAGGGGATGTGTCTTAAATTTTTACAAATATATTTTTTGAGTACATATAAGTGTTGTGTGGCATAGTATAGGAATAACCCTTGTTGATCTTTTGCCTCACACCACACATTGAGCATAACATGAAGATGTTTAAGTGAAAAGCATGTAAGAAGCATGACCAGGTGTATGAATGAGATCATACTCCATTACCTTTGTGTTAGACTGACATATTGAAACTCAACTCAGACATAATGCAATAAAGTTATAATAGATTACATTTAAGTTTCACTGATGAACTCCATTACTAGTATGATATTGAATGGAAGATTTATGTAACTCAGAAAAGTTGCTTGTGAGGAAGTTGTAGGAATAGTTGATAGCTGTGTGTGTTTGTGTGTATGTAGCTGGTGACATAAAAAATTCTGAAGATGAAGATACATTATAACTAGATATTCTTATGTGTGTTGATTTTTGCACTTCAGAACTCATGGTAGAAATTACACAGGATAAGCAATAGTTATATTGCTATTTTTATAAGATGTGTTTATATGTGTTTTTCAAACACATGATTCAATATACATATCAGCAGAAGAACATAGATACATTATGCATAGTGATCAATACTGGCACACATAAACAATGAGGGGATGAGGCAGAATCATCAGAAAAGTGTGTCATCAGGTCATGACTCCACCATAGGGGCATCACCTGAAGCATGAGGGCTGGGTTAGGGTTGGCTGTCTGCTCTCACCATTACCATCCTGTCACCACCACCATCACCATTGCTGCTGATGCTGCTCTGACCAGTGTTTCAAGAGATGTGGTTGAATAGTGTTGTGACAGTGACATTGCTGGTCACTACCACAAGATTAATGGTAATGGTAAGTGTTATAAAAGACTTTTATATACATTTAAGAGCTGTTGTGATTATTGATAGCAAAGTTATTTTCTGATATGGAAGATTAAGAGCTGATAGAATTTCAATTATAATGGTGCTTCCTTTCCACAGGCTCTTCATTCCAATCCAGTCCACAGTAAGTAAAAAGAATGAGATTTGACTGCAATAAATCTAAAAGCAAACCTCATTTCTTTCCATTCTGCTAGTTGCAGTTGGTGATGAGTGCTGAAAAGTGTTATATAGTGCCTATCTAAGAAGAGATCAGAGTGAGTATGTAGGATTTTTAATTCTAAAGAGGGCATAGGATTTGGAAATTATGTGGAGTTCTGCAATAAAGAACCCAGGGTGAATGTAATTGATCTGAGGTCCTAAAGGGAACACAGAATAACTATGTGGAGTTTCCTTTATAACAATGCTATGAAGTCCTAAAGAGAGTGCAGAATGTGCAGAATTCATATAAATGACGTGGAGTTACTCTACAACATAGATCTGAAGTCCTAAAGAGAGTGCAGAATGAGTATAAATGTGGAGCTCCTTTATAGAGGGCTAAGGGTGAGTGCAGTTGTCTCCTGAATAGGTATTAGGATAAATGTATGTAACTTGAGTTCTGAAGACGAACCCTTGCCCTTCAGGGCAACCAAGATGTGTCTTTGGCTGGCGCTGGATGGAGGTAGCTGGAGGGGACACACTAACTCTTACCTCCCCCAACTACCCTGCTTCTTATGATTACTTCTCCCACTGTGGCTGGACCATCTGGGTGAGTCTGGATCAGAGGTGGAGAAAGTAGTGTGATGAAAGGATTAGTTCTATGGGAAAATGGAGAGATGATGGGTCCTATGCAACAAGAAAGTATAGGCTTGGAGGGACTTTAGGAATGGGAAGTGGAGAAATGGAAAATTTAGTGAAAAGGAAACCTTTGAAAGCATCAGAATTAATAAAAAAAAAATTACAATAGAAAAAAAAAAAAAAGGAGGAGGAGAAAGCAGGGGAGGCAACAGTGAACTGTTTAGATTACAAAGTCCATCAAAACATTCCTTAACATGAACATGAAATCATATGTTTGTAATAGAAAGTAATGAAAATATCCAAAGGGAAGACTGTACCAATAACTGTTAATTCAGATTGGATTCATGGCCAATTCTTGCCACAGGCGCTGATTGACTATTAGATATTTTTCTCTAAAGCACTTTTTATGTTTATTTGTAGGGTGAGAGAAAAGTAAATAATTTATTTTATCCATTAAAGTGCTCTGAGTTTAATAAAAGATGGTGTTGTAATAGCTAGAGTAAAAGATGGGTAAAAAATGAGCCTGTGACCTAAGTATCATTCAGGATCCTGGTGCTGCTCCAGAAGAGAAGACATGATGATCTATAAGATACCTCAGTTCATTGTTTCCTAACCCACACAGCCAACAAGTAGGAATGTTATCCTCAAGCTGAGATGTGACACCTTCTACCTCCAAGAGTCTAAGAATGGGATATGTCATGACTTTCTGAGAATACAACAAGTCAAGTAAGTGATCATCCCACCTTCAGTCCAGTCTTTGTGACATCCACCTTTCAAGTGCCACTACTTTACTGTTGTGCTTGGTCATCACTCTCATCATCATTATCATCATATTCCCATTTCGGTACTTCATCATGACCAGTGTGTGTGTGTGTATGTGCAATATATATATATATGTATATATATATATATATATATATATATATATATATATATATATATATATATATATATATATATATATATATATATATATATATATATATATATATATATATATATATATATATATATATATATATATATATTGGAAAACATGAATTTATTTATCAATTTACAGTTCCCCTTAGAATGTCTGTTTCATTCTCTCACACTCTCCAGGTACTGTGGCTCCAATACTCCTGTCTTCTCCACCAAAAACATCACCAAGTTGGGCATCACTTTCCACAGCAATGGAAGGCTCAACTACCCGGGCTTTCAGTGTTCCCTCACTGCTTCTAACCCCAACACCCAGCACTGTGGTGAGGATATGAACCACTTCCCATTGGAATGTTCTTTGTACAGTTATGGTATCTCAAGATGCACATTTTATAGTAAACATTGCTCCTTGCTCTTTTACACTTCATCTTCTCACCATTTATCTTCTGAAATTTCTCCAGATGTAGGACACAGTATGAGTTTTCTCCATGTCATTCTTTCTTGCAGTGTGTGGTAAACAGGCCAGCAGTGGGGCAAAAGTGGCTCCCTGGTTAGCAGTCCTGGTACTTGTCAATAGTTCCCAGGCTTTCTGCAGTGCTTCCATTGTGAGAGAACACTGGGTCCTCACTTCAGCCACCTGTGCAGCAAGGTATGCACACAAATTAGATGTGCAAAAGTACAGTTTTCTAAACAGAACAACAGACAGTGGAATGCAATACTAGAGACAATGTGTGCTAATATCTGCCTATTTCAAGAAAACATAAAAGATAGATAAGAAAAATGGATAAAGGAAAAAAAAATATGAGAATAAAAAGCCATAAGAATTGTGAAGACATGCAGAATGATAAAAGTGAGAAGAGAAATTTAGTGCATACTTCTCTTGTATCTTTATGTGTACTTTATTTCTTACTGATGTGATGGGCAGTTTTCTTGCAATATTTTTAATCTTTTGCTTCTCATCCAAAGGATAAAGCACAACAAATACAATTATGCAGTCAGGGTAGGGATTGGCCAAGACACAGGCAGCGTGCTCATCCCCATCAGAAGAGTCCTTCTACACCCAGCTTCTCTCCATGGCCTGTCACACACTGATGCCAACCTTGCCCTCATCCATCTCAAGCAGGCAATTACCTTCCGCAATGGAGCAGCACTCCCTGTGTGTCTGCCCCTCAGCCCTGCCCACCATCGGCCAGCCTCAGGCTCCCCAAGTGTGTACTGTGGTGGTGCATGCACACAAGACAAGGGAGAAGAGGAGTCTTTCTCAATAGATTTGCATTTTAAAATTGTTAATAAATGTTTGAGTTATGACCTCACAGTCTACAATATATACTATGTATATGAACACTTTACCATGTAGTGGTCTTTCCTTGCTACTATTTCACTTCATTCATTCATGTTCATTCACAATCAAAGAATCAGGGCAAAAGAGGAAAGAATCTAAACTATATATACAACAGGTTATTGGATATAATGGTACTATTTTGTATTTCCTTTTCATATCTCTCTTTTTCTTTCTTTTCTTTTTCTTTATGAAAGTTTGATAACCAGTGGAGAAAGATATTGTGATTCACTTTGTAAATTGAAAAGCTATTCTCTTTCACCATTGCTGTATGTGTTCACCAGAATGGCAAGGGTGGCGTGGTGCAGAAGTGGAGGAGCAGGAGTGCCTTCCAGACCACCAGGGACCTGCCTGGCTCTGTGGTCAGCCTGCAGACTTATGCCATCCTGAAAAGGTCTGTCTAGCTATTGCAGTGGTTCTCAGACTTTTTTTGTGAGTGACCTTATTTGGAAGATATCAGTCCTTTGTGATCCATAGTAAAGTAAAGAGAAAGAAAAATGTACAATGATATATATATATATATATATATATATATATATATATATATATATATATATATATATATATATATATATATATATATATATATATATATATATATATATATGTATTTTTTTTTATTTTGCAAAAAATAAACATTGGAATTTTCCTGTGTCCTTGCGACCCATCAAAATTAATCTTTGGGTCATGAGCCATACTTTGAGGACCACTGAGCCAATGTGAAGTGAAAACCAAGACTAGGTGTAGCAGTGGTCTGCATGTTTATGCATTTTCATCTTATCTATGAATAGTGCATGAACTTGAAAATGGATCAGAGAATAGATGTCTGTATAAGATAGGTTTTCAGTCCTTTCTTCCATTACAGGGTGATCTTGGCAGCCCTCTAGTGGCAAAGAGTAAAGGAGGAGGCTGGGTGCAAGTGGGTGTGGCAGTAGGTGGTAATAGCTGTGCAGGTGACAAAAGGTTGCATCAAGAGTCTGTCCCTCATGCACAAGTTGCTTACATCAGTGTGATAAGTAAGTTTTATTTTAATTTTTATTTATTTATTTATTTTTATTTTATTTATTTATTCATTTATTTATTTATTTATATATTTTTTTCACTAGCATAGTGTGAGTTCATTATAGAACAAATTCTTCTTCAGTGTAAAGGGGAGTTTAACCATATGCCTCACCATGCTTACTTAATGGTGTCGTAGCAAAGTTGCTGGCAGGATTGCCAGACTAAAAAAAAAATCACATCTCAGTGTTCCCCCTTGTCATCCATAAAAGCTTTTATCACATTCACCTTCCCCTTTTGACTACGTATTGTCTTTTACAGTATATAGTTTCCCATCATATGTATCTCTTACAGTGTTTCTAAATAGTCTCCCATGTTTTATGCCCAGACCACCTGTCCTGGATTGTCAGGACACTAGGGAGGGACAACACCTGTCCACAAAGGGAATGACCATGCACTGCTCAGGCAGATCTAGAGCTGCCCAACAAGAAACACTTTCTGGTATTGGTATTACAAGAAAGACAAAACATACACAAAGTCTGCTTTCAGTTTTCATTGATGACTTGCTATTCTGTGTCAATGTATTCCAGATTTGTTTGTAATCCAGCCATGTAGCTTTATGGAAGGATTTCCTACTTATTTCCATTTTTCACGTCTGGTTCCCTGTAGGAAATGTGGCCAAGGGAGGATGACAAGAACAACAGGAAATTTCCATGATATTTTCCAAGTAAAATCCGTGCTTTGTCCAATCTTTACGATCTTATCAGGATTTTTTTTTTTTTCAGTTTAGTCACAAAAGTATACATAATACTGAATTTCACATAAGTAGTTCCACTTGAGTGGACAGTCATGTATAAAAATTAAACATTATTGGGATGAAACACTTTCATACTTGAGAAACAATCTTATTGCATATTTATAACTTTGACCATGCATTACTACTAGACTACTTTATTTAGTACCTAAATAAACTTAACACTTACCCAAGTCATCAATGTATGTTATTTATTAAGGCTATGCAGTATGAACATTGAAAATATATTTTACATTAAATATATATATAATATTGAAAAAAAAAAAAAAAAAAAAAAAAAAAAAAAAAAATATATATATATATATATATATATATATATATATATATATATATATATATATATATATATATATATATATATATATATATATATATATATATATATATATATATATATATATATATATATATATATATATATATATATATATATATATATATATATAATTTTTTTTTTCCATAGTGTGTGTGTGTGTGTGTGTGTGTGTGTGTGTTTACAGCATTACTGCACAGCCCCACACATATTATCATTTAGGTATAGTTACACTTAAATTATTTAGATTCAGTTTTTCATAACTTGTGTCTAGTGGAGGGCGGAGTTGGAGGAAAAGAAAAAAAAGAAAAAAATAAGTTTTGAATACCCATATCCATATTTGCCATGCATCAGCATCCATATTTGCCATAAGATATATACCTGCATCCTTACCACACACAAAGAGGACTTGATGGAAAGGCATGATAAAAGAAAGAAAGAAAGAAAAAAAAAAAAAAGCAACACAGCACATCTAAGATTCGAGAAAGGTATGAAGATGCTACATAGACATTTTCTTTTCTTGAAGATCAATTTAAATCAAGAATTTGGCGCGAAATGTCATAATTGTTGGAACTCATCTGGGGAATTTCAAATAAATTTACGTGTGAAAGTCCGCGTTGTTGTGGAGTGGTGCGCATACTAAATACCGGTACCCGGAGTTTGGCGAGGTAAGCGACGTCAACACTGAGGAGCGGCGGCCAGCGTGACTTGAGGTTTCATTGATGTTGCATTACATCGCCTGAGTCTGTATCTCCTTATCCTCTCTGCCTCTGCTGCAGCAACATACAGGAGACCGTAGAACACTTATTGCTGTAGTGTCCACGCTTCCAGTTACGCAGTGCCCTACAACTCTACCAACTCATATACTGGGCACCACGACCTTTGACTTGCTTTCCCTGCTGGCGGGGGCAGCGTCCACCCCTCACAACAGTTTGCATCAGGTACGCCCGTCATCACCCCATAGGAGATCACAAGGGCTCATAGATCAGAATCTCTCGGTTCTCAATAAAGAAATGAGTGGGAATGTTATTTTCGGCGATTCATTGTGATACTGCCTGGAGAAATATGACCGTTACAGAACACCGATAGAAAAATTGGGTCTCAATAGTAGTAGGAGTCAGTGGAAGAGAAGAGGGTAAATTTGCAGTTTCACCCAATATCCCCAATCTCTACCCATACCCCCAACCCCTCCAGCAAGCTTGGGGGCCCTGTGGGGAACCGGGGGTTTTGTGGGGGAGGGGGGCACATACGAGTGATATATAGACTTTGAAAATGTAGGGAAATTTCCAAAATGTAGCAAACCAAAAATCTATTATAACCAGGGGGCTGTGCCCCCCCTTGAACTCCCACCATTAGTATATTCGAACACAACCTAAAAGCTAAGGTAACCTAACCTTTCCTAACCTTACCTATCCTAACCTAACCTATCCTAACCTAACCTATCCTAACCTTACTTAACCTAACCTAACCTATTCAAACGTTATGTAACTCCCCAAAAAGTATTAAAAATCTAGGGATATTTCCCTACAAGTGAAAGAAACACACACACTCACTAACCTTTCAATGACTGGAAACAGAATCCCAGCTAAAAACTGAGGTAGATCTTTGAAATTCCATCCCGACCTTATTATTCGTTTGTGGCAAGTTAATATGGGGTTAGAAATGCTCCTAGCAGTGTGATCTAGACTGTGAGACACTTCATACTTATGTGCAGTTTATTGGGGGAAACTGCAATTATACCGAGAAGAGATGGGTTGGAGTTCATTTGAAGAAGAAATGAAGAAAAATATTTCATGAAGGAGACATAGGTAATGAGTTGAGACAGGTGAGTTACGCAGATGTACAAAACTGTAGATGTATCCCAGCGATGGAGGAAAAGTAAGTGGGAAAATCAGAGAAGAAGCAGAATGGCAAGTATTGGAGTTTAAAGAGATTAAAAATAAGATTGAAGAGTATTGTTATCAGGAATTGAGAAGCTATATGGAATGGTGTAGAGACAAAAAAATAAAATAAATAAATAAATAAAAAGGATAAGGAAAGAGGGATGGAATCCGAAGGATTGAAGAGACAAGTTGCTATCCAAGACTAGAAGTGGGACACTGGTGATTTCTTACCATAATGATGGTCTTGGTCCTTCATCAATCACTGCTGTATCTTCCAACCAATACTTCGAGAGCACAGCATGAGTATTTCAGGGTGGTTGGCTAATTACAGATGTAGCACACAACAGAACGACTAACAAAACTCATAAAGACAATGACCAAGGAAATGTTCAAGTAAATGTTTAAAAGATTGGATAGATTGGGGTGACACAGCTGTTTCTGGGAGAGAGTTAAGTGGTGATGACGTGTAGTGAGAAGAAGCGATCTCTGACATCAGTGGAGTGACGAGGCACAAAGATCTTCAGGTCAAGACCCCTTGTTCTACCCAGATTACCTCTCAGAAACAAATTGCTTAAATGAGAGCTCAACCTACTCATAATCTTCCAGACCTGAATCAAATCAGCTTGTAATAATCTATCCATAATAGAGATTAATTTCAATCCTGACAGTCTTTCTGGGTATGACGGGGCAGCAGATGCATCTACTTTCTTAGTCCACTTCCTCTGAATGGAATCCAACATGTGCAGATCCCCCAAATAGCCAGTATTTCACACCTCACTTCCAAAATTGATAGTTGGCTAGACATGTGTAACGAAAATCTGATACATGAAGTCAGGTGCTCAACATAAGGTCCCTTTGAAAATACTGTTAGCAACACAGCTTTACATCATACTTCTTGAATATGTAGGTGAAATTTTCATTGAAGAATCAACTAGTATGCCAAGATTCTGAATGTATTCTTTATTTTGGAAGGGGTGATTTCCTAGAAAGTAATCATGAGCAAGAACAGTATTATGTCTGGAGAAATGTATGCAAGGACGTTTGTTGATGGAAAAAGAAGGTATGGTACAATACTGAAATATCATTTTGTATAGGTAAAAGTGCACCAAAAGCATCAAATTTCATGGACAAAAGTGCAAGGTACAGTTTGAGATCATCAGCAAATAAAATGGATTTGCTTCAGAGATCACCAGTAAATAACATAGTTTATGTAGATCAGAAAGGACAGACTCATAAGGGAACACTAAATTATCTGGTGAAAAAATGAATAAATAAAATAATTCATAATATAATGTGACCATTATAGAACACAAAGAACTGAATTGCATAGAAAAGTAGCAGGAATCATTGGGAGAGAGAAATAGAAAGTAGAAAATAAGGGAAGAGGAACTAAAACAATATTGGGACTGATAGGAGACGGAGACAATAACAATACAATAATTAAAGTGCTTCAGAAATATTTCCCATACATTTCATGATTTTCACTGATGTATATGATTTTAATTGTCTTACAGGAATAAATAAGAGTGCAGTGCAGTGTCAAGATCATCACAATGTTGGTTCATACCTGCACCAAGGACTCACTGCCCAGCCTCAGGGATTTTACCTTGATTTTGGTGAGTCTGCTTGATAAAGACTGAAGAAAATATGTATTCCATCAAAAAACATGTGTACTGTATACATCAGGTGGTAAACTGTTGGAATAAATTGCTAGAACAAGCTGTGAGTGCTGTCTCATTAAACACATTTAAAAGAAAGATAGGAGTTCCACACACAACAGACAGAAATGAAAGTGGACAATAGTACATGTAAATCAGTAGTGGACCTGCAAAACTGAACCTTGCCTGTTGTAGTGTTCTCACTTTGAAGGGCCACATCTAATTGACAAGAAATTTAAGACTGATACTGTTGACCCTTATAGCCTACAACCTCCTGTCTCGTACATTCTCCTGACTAGCACATACAGGTATGGGGCATTCCTTATCCTGATGTAAATGGTCCATTTGCATTTACCTGTGTTTATTGTTTGTAGATAAAAGTCAGTGATGGAAAAATGAACAGCTGCTACTATTCTTTGCAGCCGTCAGTGAGTGTTGGCAACGCTGGACAGCTGGCAGTGGACCTGCTCATCACCAACCTGCCATGTGAGAAGGTGCGTCTTCTGTGTCAAGTTGGTGGGCACTTTGCTTTACTGCATTGATTGTGGTGTTATTGAATAATACTGATGTACTAAATATTATGTACTTGCCTTGCTAACATGTGTCTCTTCTTTACTGTTAGAATGATTAGGTAATAGTCTTCAGCCTTATAGATAGCATGAAATCAAATGATGATCACTGTCACTACTAATTAAAATATGTAGGTTTGGATAGTCTACACCAATATAATTTAGAGTTTAAGGACAGACAGCTGTATGGTAAAGCATTTACATGTAAATAAGAATTGAGTAGAGATGTATAATTCAGTACTTTGTTATAATTGTGGTGTTAATGCAGTAACTTCTTACTTCATTATAGGTGGCAGTCGTGCACCATGCAGCACTGTACCCATTGGTGGGAGGCAACCCATATGACCCCAACAGCCAGGAGATCACTACCAGTGCTGACTTGTACCTCATGGCTTCTCAATCCTTGGCTGTGCTTCAGATCCGGGCACCACTAATCAGGGTACTGGGTTCGCAAGTGGATCTTGCTTTGATGTAGGGAAGTTGAGTTTGAATGTGTTGATTGTCTTGTTACAGAAGGAAAAAATGGTCATACCATTTTTTTTTTCTTTCAATACACACTTTATCATTCTGTACCCTTTATGATTTTACAGTGAGTTATTGTGTCTTTCAGCAGTTTGTGATTACTGTTGTCCTTAGTGAACCACCAATGCATCATTCAACAACTTTGCAGTGAAAGGAGACTTGCATGCCTTTCTTTTATTATATATTGTTGGTGATTGCAATGTTAAGAATGCTCTTACATGCTGGTGTGACAACATCTTAATGTATTGTTGACACAATCCACAGACAGAACGGCATGCATTCCTGACAGAGCTGACAGACTGGAGCAAGGCTGCTGGGATCCGGGAGATAGTGATGTTGGCATCCTGCAATGCTTATGAGCGCTGGGACAACAGCCAGATGACTGGCCCACAGCTGCGTTACCTCACTTCTGGAACACCACAGCAGAACATTAAGGATCTTACGTGAGTGTGAAAAGTTTCATATATCTTTGCGATCGATAGGTAAGATAAACTGGGATAAAACTGGCCATGTTTACTGCACCACAGTAAGAAAAAAAAATTAGTTCATCTCCCTCAAATGTGTGTAAATGGCTTGATAGCCTGTCATAGGAGACTTTTTATTTAAGATACTGATTTTCTTATGATTTGGCCTCCTTTTCTTGAGTGTTGCACAGAAAATGTCATTATGTTACTTGTGATGATAATGGTGGTAGTGGTGATAGCATCCCTCATCTCTTGCCCTTTCCACACACTACTTGTGATGATAATGGTGGCAGTGGTGATAGCATCCCTTACCTCTTGTCCTCTTCACCACCAGGTCTGCTGGGGCTTTGGAACTCGAGAAACGCACAGATGAACATGGAATTCAGCAGCCTTTCTTGTCAGGAGCTGGATTTGTGAAACACTTTATGGAAATCTGGTAAGGTTAGTGTTTGATACACTGGATCTACTTTTCAGTGAGATGCATGGATGCATGGTTGGATGCTGTGGATGCTTTTCACTGAGGTGCATACCTGAATGCTGTAGAGAAAGACCATTTGTATATGAAGTAGCACCAAGGTTTTCCCATTCAGTGTCTATAAAATGTTTGCTGTTTATGTTGTCACATTGAGTATGTTGAACATTAGAAGGCCTGTTTTGTAATTTAGTGGTCATGGGATCCTGACATGAATATCACACAAGCAAACAACATTCAAATCTTTCATTGGACTCGCCTGGGAAGGAAAGAACGAGTTTGAAGGCCTTGAAGCTTAGTAACATTCTCCACTGGATAGTTACATGTAACTTATTAGCTTTGAAGAGCCTCCTTCTCCAAGTTTGATTTTCACTGTACTTATTGTTCCTGTGCTTTTAGTATTTAATGTGCATAATGGTGATCATTGAATGTGTATGACTGAGCTGAGTGGTAGTACAGCTTTCAGTAGTCATAAGGTCACCTTCATACTGCTCAGTTTCTTGCTGTGGCTGTTCATGACATGTTATCATGAAATGCAGATGTGATAACTTGGCATTGGAGTATTATGTAAACACTGAAATGAGAAGTTCCCTTGCCTGGGATGAAACCTATGTCAGAATTTATGTGTTTTGCAACATGTTACCTGCTGGGTCATAGTGCTAACTAGCTGGTCTTCATATAGCCATCTGCACACCACAGCATTGTGCCATACCTCTGTTTCTCAATTTTGTATGTACATATGCTTGTTGGCACATGCATAAAGCTGCCCTACTCTTGTAGGACAAGAGTTTTGATGACTACAAGATTCAGCATTTAACTATTATCTGTCTACTGTGAGAAGCACTCTGTTGATCAATTAGAATTTTCGGTGTCTGACACCCACAAGACTTTCCCTTTCTACTAATGGCCGACGGGGCTAAGAGTGTGAATGACATGTATGTGTGAATAAGTGGTGCCTTGTCTAGGCCATCCAATGTGGGATTGCTGGTCTGCCATATAGATAGATAGACATTTTCTGTTGTAGGCAGACATGATCACTCAAGTGCTGTGGCTAGCTATGGTCACAGTGTGAAAACAACCCAATAGGGATTTAAGCTCAAGGTCTTTCACACTATATTATGACACTAATTATGCCACTTTCTTTTATTCAGTTTATCTATCCTAAGTAAATCACATGAATGGTAGGCTGTCTGTGTTTTTTCTGTTTCTTACAAGCATGACTTAAGTAATAAGAAAAGGAAATGGAAGGTTTCTGCTACAGACATTACTAGTGAAAGAGGTTTGGCAGTGACTAACAATCTTGGTGGTGGAGTAGATATGAAGACTTTATGGAACAGATTTTCTTAACACTGATTTTGTGTGTTGCAGTGACCTACCCACCACTGTGCTCATCAAGTTTGTGGAGGAGGGAGACAACACAATGGATGCTGTGATGCTTCTCAGTTTTCTTAGCTCCTGGAAGAAGCTGGTTAAGGTGGGTTGTCATTCCTGTTGACATTGTAGCAAGGAAAGCTAACTAATGATTGAATTATAGGAATGAAGGAAACTTGAGACATACTGTTTTTACTTCACAAAGTTTCTCTTACTTGCCTTTCCCAATAAGTAGTATCATTCTTTCATTTTATTGTGTTTCAGGGAAAAAACACAGCATGGAAGATGCCTTTCTCCTGGAAAAACATGTATGGCAGACCAACACCAAGGGAAATCTATTGATTTACTCACTTGGAAGACCATGGTTTGTCTTTGTAAGTGATGCTGGGATTTGTTAATTACTTTTCCAGCAAAATATGTCTTAAAGCTTGTGTTATGGCAACAGGCATTGTGGCCAGGAACTGTATGATCATTTGTTTGTGGACAGCCTCTGTTGCATTAGTGGTACAGAGAGAGAGAGAGAGAGAGAGAGAGAGAGAGAGAGAGAGAGAGAGAGAGAGATACCGTTCTCTACCATCTTGTAATCCATGGGGATAACAGTTGATTACAGAAATAATGTTACATCAAGGTATGGTAGCTTTATAAGTACTAAATAGTACAGATAAATTGTGGGGCTGATTATTACTCTGCTTTTGGGTACACCACACCCTGGTGGTCATGGAGGCTGTGTTTCTCTCTCTCTCTCTCTCTCTCTCTCTCTCTCTCTCTCTCTCTCTCTCTCTCTCTCTCTCTCTCTCTCTCTGTCTCTCTCTGTCTCTCTCTCTCTCTGGGAAAGTCAAATCCAACAAAGTGGGGTTTTGAGTTATTTGGCATTTGAAACATTACCTCAGCTTGAATTTCTTTATTGTTGTGAGAGCGAATCCAAAACAATCTGTTTTCAGATATTTTAGTTTCTATGTTTATTTACTTTTAATATCTTGGTAACTAATTTCATGAACATAATTGTTTTTCTAAGCAATACATGCAATTGATTTTTTTTTTTTTTTCCACTATGGAAGCATGTATTACAAATAAATTGTTACTTTTTTCATGTGTTTAATGTCTAAATAAGAAAAAAAGTTGTCACTTTCAGTGTTATATAACTATACTAAAATGTAGGATTCAAATTTATTTTTTTTAGACTAGTTTGTTAAAACAGCCAGACTTGCATGGCTCACCAGTTTCATGCTCAGGAACATTTTTCTTGGTCTAGTAGCTTGTGTAGCCCTGGCCAAGATTGTTTTTTTTTTTTTTTTCCCCTCTCTCCCAGGTCTGAGGATCACACTTCCTCTTCTTGGAATGTCCACATGATTCATGGTCACTATCACTGCTTCTGTTTTTGATTCAGGTAGTATTTACAAGTAATTTTCCATAGATTTAATGATCTATGTGCAAATATAAAGGCACTGCCCGGTAGACTAGCAGGATGTGCTTTCATCTGATTGGCAGTGTGGAAGGTGTGGCATGACATCAGAGTGCAGCCCACCACTGATTGGCAACCAGGCATATCAGGTTCACTTCTACAATATACTTTCTCTTGGTGCGTTCCACACATGACAAAGTTCTGAGTGCTAAGTTAGGTGCACCCTAATGTTCAGAGGGATTTTTGACCATTATGTAAAGATGAAAATGGTTTTGAAACATGTGGTGACATGAAGATAATGGCCAGTAGAATACTCTGGGAGGTCCAGCTCAGAACCACTAAAGATGTAGATTCACCTGTCTTACACCAAATGCCTCGTATGCAAAATCTATGGATTTACTTACCTATATTTATTAAGTTTTACAAAGTTACAGAAAAGGGCAATACCACTGTGTAAAGAAGTGAAATACTGAGGCACAGCAGGATGTGGATGCTATGTAGAGTATTCATATGTTTCTGCATTTATTTATGTATTTACTCACCAGTTCTCAGCCTGTTGTGTAGATATATGATGTCATTGTTGAAGGGAATCAGAAGTGAACGTCTAGTAGGGTTTGGAAAGTATGAAATACGATCCATGTTTTGCTAGAAAACACAGTGGTGATACTATAATCCAGTAGTTTCGAGAGAGAGAGAGAGAGAGAGAGAGAGAGAGAGAGAGAGAGAGAGAGAGAGAGAGAGAGAGGTTTCAGTTTACATAGGAAACTGGTACAATATTACTACTTGACTGGTGAAACTTTTCCATAGCTGTTTGGACCAGTAATTAAAGTGTATTCCTGCATCAACAACTCTAGCCACTCCTTAATCCTCCTCTTTCTCCTCTTATTCCTGGTATTATTCATGGTATTCTAAATCTTTTGATAGGCCACATTGAGTTGAGTTCTCAAGTGTGTGTGTGTGTGTGTGTGTGTGTGTGTATGATGATATACAATTTCCAAAATCACGCATTTCATTACTCTTAAAAACAAATTGCAGTATTTTAAAGCATCCAGAGTGAAGTGGTTAACCACTTAAGACTGAAAAATTGTTGAGATGAGGTGATGGAATTTCAGAGTAGGACCCCACATATTCTACTAATAACATCAATAACAATACAAAGAAATGTGAAACAAGAATAAGAAAAAAATGATTAATCATAGTGAACACATTACAAATTGCTTATAGAACTTCAAACTTGATAAATTTTGTCATATTTAAAAAAAAATCTATAAGCAACTTATATTATATTATAATGATAATTCATAATGATGATCATCATTTTCTTATTCTTTACGTATACTAGTTGCCTTCCATTAGTTACTGTTACTACCTTTCCTCCTCATCCTTACTCTCTCAATCCATTTCTCTCTGCTTCCTTCTCCTCCTGCCCATCTTTCCTTCTTAACTTTGCATCCCTTCTCTCTTTTTCTTTCCAGCGTGCAGCATCCTCATTCATACCCAGAGAGAGAGAGAGAGAGAGAGAGAGAGAGAGAGAGAGAGAGAGAGAGAGAGAGAGAGAGAGAGAGAGAGAGAGAGAGCAGCCAAACGCAGATCCATTCCCATAGTTCCTAACTGTATATACTCCTAGGTTTACTATATACATATTTTCATTGATAAGACGCACGACTGAGCACTGTACAGGAATTTCTACGCCTATGTCACTTTGTAGACAAACGCACAATATACTCCTATAAAAATAAACCGCCTGGAAACGAGCATCCCAGCTCGCCTAACGCTAGAGAGAGAGAGAGAGAAAAAAAAATAAAAGGTAATTAAATAATAAAAAGTAAATAAATTCATCAAAAATAAATATTTTTATCAGAGACTATCCAGTTTTTGTGCTTATCAATGCAGAATACTAGCATGCCTTCATTAACAGCGCTAGGAAAGAGGAAAAGAAAACTTTAAACGTAGTAGTAGTAGTAGTAGTGGCGGTGGTGGTGGTGGTAGTAGTAGTTGCTAGCACTGCAGTAGAAAGTGAGTATTTTCGCGTCACATTTAACAGTTTCTACAAGCTCTGTGTTTCACATCCTCCCCTTATTCTTATTAACCCAAAATACACTTTCGTTAACGAGACCAGTGAGAGAGAAAAAAAAAAAAAAAATCTTTCAACGAAATAATAATATAAAGAAAGTCCTTTCAAGGAAGAAGTAGTACAAAGAAAAAAATGAACTTTTTACGCATCGCATTAACATACAAAACCTCTCAGTACTTTGAAGAAAGCGAGCTGTTTACACATAGCATTAACATTACAAAGTCTCGTCTGAAAGACCTGGTAGAGGAACATGTCTTGCTGAAAGAAATTACATACTGATCAAGGAATTACACAAGGTAAATTTAACTGTGAGTTTGACTTCTTTCTCGTGTCTGAAAGAAAAAAAAGTGTTTACACGCTGTATAAACTTATGAGAAAGAGAGAGAATATATATATATATATATATATATATATATATATATATATATATATATATATATATATATATATATATATATATATATATATATATATATATATATATATATATATATATATATATATATATATATATATATATATATATATATATATATATATATATATATATATATATATATATATATATATATATATATATATATATATACTAATGATAGTTTAATAAGGATTTTACATCATCAGCGAGAGAGAGAGAGAGAGAGAGAGAGAGAGCCCAACTAATTATTTCTCCGGCCTTTGAAAAATGGTCCTAATGAGGGAACAAAGTGACTGAGAACTCATGGCATAGAAAGAAAGAAGGATATTGCTTTCATTGGCTTAGCGTGTTCTTTATTGAGTACACAACACGGAGGGAATAGTACTTTAGGTGGCTCCGAGGAAGATACAGCAGACTTGTTCCTTAGGTTGGTTTCTCAGTGGGTCTTGGCTTTGTCCATGACAGATTTGTCTTCGCCTATCTGCATGAACCACTTTCCCTCCAGAGTCTCGTTCACGTTGCATGCCATGAGGGCTGAGTCAGGAACCTGCAGGGCAAGGCAAGGGTTACACGCAAGGAACAAGAACGTGCTGCTGTTCAAAAGTTAAACTGAGGACTATATTCTCAAACGCTTCCGTGTAGATCTCTACTACTTTTGAAAAGCTCGAGTGGGAGTTTATGATGCTTTGAAGAGTGATTTCATGACTGGGGACAATTTAACAAGGATCCTGCATCATCAGTGACAAAACTAAATCCATTAGAATCTTTCTTATCATCTCCGTGGCCTTTTGATCTGTGATACTTGTATTTTTTTAGCGCAATAAATAAATAGCGCAATAAATTCTGATCGGTAACTTAGCAACACTATCCGCACACTACACAGATAGACGCAGCTAGTCGCCTGCTTTCCTCTGTTGGTGGAAGTGTTAGCACATCTTCCTTCGCTAATCTGGCCATTTTTTTCCTTGTGTTTTCGTGACCTTTGATGTATTTTTTTCTGATGGCTAAAAGAGTAACAAGTAGAGAGAATACAGTAGCAGTGATATAATTGCACAAGTCTGCCCAGTAAGTGAAGAATATTTCTGCCCATGCTGGCGCCAGTGTCCGCGTGTGTGAGAAACTCGTTAAGCTATCTCCTGATGAAGGCGGGAAGGACATGCAAACCCTTTGTTCCAGGTCTGGTAGGCTAAGATGAATGAATTCAAGGACCAAGAAACTTACTGGAAGGCAAGTATCTGCCAATCTCCTCCTGACCACGTGAATAAAAAAAAAAAAAAAAAAAACGCAACTTGGATAAAGTCCGAGCGTGCAGCAGTGCTTCATGATAGGCTGCAGATTCATGATAGGCTGCAGCTTCGCAGTTATCATGCTCGCAAGAAACTCCCTTCTTATAACCGCACAGAAAACAAAGAAAGTGAATTTTGCAAAGAAATATCAAGAATGGGATCTGCAGACGTGGAAGAAAGTACTGTGGTCTGATGAGGCAACATTTTCAGTCACAGGAAGCAGTTGGAGAAGAGTGTATCGTAAGCCTAACTCTGACCACCCACGCAGCACGGTACACAGAGAAGACGGTGAAGCACCCTGCATTGCTGATGGTGTGGAGATATTTCATCTATTACGGTGTTGGTGAACTTGTTGTTTTACCGGAAAAAAATAAATAAATAAAATAAATAAATAATTATTTGGAAATTTTCTGCGATCATCTGCCAAAATCGTTCGAGGATACGCAGGCAGACATTTTCATGCAGGACGGTGCACCATGCCATACCAGTAAATCAGTGGTGCAGTGGCTGCAGGACTGTGAAATTAAACACTTTAAAGACTGGCTAGGCAACATTCCTGACTTGAACCACATTGAAAACTTGTGGGCACTAATAAAACGTCGCCTTTGAAACAGACACGTCATCTCTTCCCAAGCTGGAGGCTGCCATTAGGGATATTTGGATTACTTTTCTAGTCCAGGAACTCCAGAACCTTGTAGACTCCGTCCCCAAGAAGCTAAAGGACTGCATCAAGCGCCAGGGCAACACTACAAAGTATTGGAGGGGTGGTGAGTATTAGTTTAATTTGTTTATTCATTTATAACCATGACAAGCAAGCTCATGAACTGACTTTTCGCGCAGACTGTAAGTGGAAGTTTTCCGCGGCTTAGGTCTTAAAGATGGGGCAGGGGAGAGGCAATGAGGGCCGTGAGGCAGGGAGAGTGAGGAGGCGGGGTTCCCGTGTGGAATGCTGGTCCAGGAGGGCCTGCCAGACTCGCGATGCGGGCTCTTCTACACACATCATGTTCACATGTCAGAGTTAGGCACAAGGCACAGTAGTAAAAGCAAAGAACTGAGCAACACATCAACCTGCTCTCTGTACCATCGGACCTTAGGATAGAACTCGATTGCAGCGTGTTGTGTCCTACAACTTCCACCAAATAGTCCCGTGCATGTTCCTCCTGGTAGAATGTTGCAGTATTTGTAAGGGGGGGGGGGATGTGTACTCCTGCTATCTCAACATCAGTCAGTCATACAGCTGCTCATAGCAATACCAAAATATGATGATTGTGTCCTCTTCCTGTTTCAGATTCGAGCTATCTTGGTTAGCCCTGTCGCAGTCTCTCTAGTCCCTGTTCCCTAAATTCTTATTGGTCTGTGTCTTGTGAGCATGTATAGTTGGAATATATGCCGCGACTTGATCGCTACAAACACATGATGAAAGTTGGATTAGGAACTTCGGTGTTACATGGACAAGAAGCAAGTAGGAGAAAATACTAACCTCTCCCATTCTGGCTACACTGGGAGTCCCGGCCCAGCATGCGCTGATCCTGCCCCACGCCGAGTTCAGCTGGTGCCGCTTCCAATGAGTGATTGACAGCTACCTCGTTACCAACCAGGAGATAAATTTTTGTTGTGTGCCTCTACTTTCGTTCGTCACTGTGGCCTTATACTCTGTGTGTGGCAGACACCCCTCGCACCGCATCGCCGACCTTACTGGTGGTGGTGGCGGTGGTGCTGTTGCTGAGATATGCTGGTGACTTGCAATACAATCAACCAAGGTCAAGGGAGGACCAAGGGATTAATTTCAGGGGACAGATTGAAACTTTGCTTGATTATATCTTGTGAATGAGTTCTTTTATAATGTTTGACGTGGTCTGTATTTGATGATATGTAAGAGTGATATAGACTGAGGGCGAGATGAAAAGCCTCGTGTCCCTTGGTGCTCCCTCGTGACAGGTTGTGCGTGTGTTGTGTGACGTGATGTCATGAGACGCGAGAGGGCAGGCTTGGTGATGACAGAGTGAAGGCAGGGTCAAGAGCCTCTGTCTTGTTTCTTGATGCTTCCTATGATTTTGGTTGTGTGGTTTTGGGTGTGTAGGGTGCTGCGCCGGACTGGCTCTTGTGTCGGGTGTTTGGTGAGGGACGTATCTCCGTGTCGGCTTGCCGTGAAAACTTCACAGTGAATATCCTGAAGGTCCTTTGGTAAAAACGTGTGACTCACTAACTGACTGAATGACTGTTATCTATCCGAATCTGTATATTACTGTGTAGGATTCATAGCTCGTTTCTATTGTGTGGAGACTAAATCGCGATGCGCAGGAGTCTCCCAAGGCAGGAATTTGATCGATGAGTGGGGGGGGGGTGGAACATTCTGATAAGCGGGCGAAGGGTCACGGGTTGGAGCACCGTAGACGGGGGATCGGAAGGCGAGATTGCTGCTGGCCGTCTGAACTCGTTGGAGGATGAGCTTCCATCAGGTGAACTTGAAATATCACTGCAGCCTTGATCGGTTTGTTACGTGGGAGGAGACGTGGTGTGCTTACAACTAGTCGTCAGGGATGAAAGCAAACCTCTGCGTGATTAACTATAGATGACAACGCCGCAATCCTATGTTGACAAATGTTGTGATATTTATGTAAAATCCAGACAATCTATTATCTTAAAACCCGAACCATTCGTAGCACTGTATGGTTTGATGAGCTAAATAGTCCATACTTTATACCTGAATTTCAATAAAAAGTGGAAAGAACTGATATATTTAAGAGAAATTGTGTGATGTGGCGGAGTAGCTAACGTTCTTCCTAGAATAAAAAGAGTATATTCAATATTCGTAAACATATCGTTACCTCAGTAGGACTATTTTTGAAATGCCACTCTGATGATTCAGAGCGTCTCACTACCTAACGAAAGCGAATCACCACCACCACCACCAGCACCACCATATCACGTACTCCATACTCCTCCCACATCCTCCATTACTCCCCCTACCCGCTCCTTTCCATCAACACTCTTTACTCATGCTCTGTTAAATCTTCACTTGATGCTATATGCTCTATAATCATAATCCGAGGGTGAAGGGCGAGGAGTAAACAAGACATTGCTCGTATCAGACGCCACACATCCACTCACCTTGAATTTGGTGGCGCTGATGCAGGACAGGAGACGAGAAGGTGATGGAGGAGGTGTAGAAGAGAGAGAGAGAGAGAGAGAGAGAGAGAGAGAGAGAGAGAGAGAGAGAGAGAGAGAGAGAGAGAGAGAGAGAGAGAGAGAGTTTCGGAAGTAGATGGGAATATGATATGTGTAAGGATGAAGAGGCGGAAAGGAACAAAGAGAGAGGAATGTGTGTACGTGTGTAGATAAGAGGAGAGGAGAAGTGGGGGAAATACGTAGGCGATGATTTTTTTCAACGTAATAATAACCATAGCAACACATGACATCGCATCACACACCACAGCATCGCAACACACACACACACACACACACACACACACACACACACACACACACACACACACACACACACACACACTG